>NC_026006.2:67576551-67820150 GCF_000442705.2 Elaeis guineensis | reverse complement strand
AGGAGATCGTTCTTGCCGTCCACCGACTCTCTCCCTCCCTCTCTCTCTATCACTCTCTCTCTTCTCGCTCCTTCCAACCCCGTCTCACCGTCCCTGACCCCAGATAACTTTGCTCAGCCCCCCAACAGCACTGCCGCGGTCCGGATGCCACAACAAAATATTCCACGCGGGCGCCATCTCTGCCCTCCACGTGGCGTCAGGCGTGGACACAACTCTAAACGGACGAATACGATGAGTTTGAGGCGCAAATCACGATGGTCAATTTTGTTGTACGCATGATATTTATACGGAAAATTTTTTTTATAACCGGATCTTTTTATAGACGGAATTATGTTCGGCTCGTCGCCTACCACATCCAGACATCTATCAAAAAAAATGATTATGTAATGTTCATTTAAATTATTTTAATAATTTTAAAATTTATTTTTTTAATATTTTAAAATTTTGTATAAACAGAAACGTTCACCTATTTTCTGGTAGACGTTTTTATAGCACACTCCATCATAATTTTTTTTATGACCGGTCCTGCCATAGAGGTTTTATCCAACACCCCCCGCTGGTTCCATGTTACCTCCGCCAATAATAAATGGGCTATTGGATGATTTAACAGTAACTGAAGCTAGTGGGCATGATTACTTTTTCTGGAAACAAGTGGACATGATTACTTAAATGAGCACCGCGCAGGAGAGAGAGGGACAAACCGAGGCGGTCGACGAGTAACGGAGACGACGATAAGGATATAGATTTTTTTAAAATAAAAAAATCAATGTAATAAAAATCCCATCGAAGAATGGTGCCGTTGGCTGGCTTCTCTTTTGGACAGCCATCCGAAGGGCACCTGACTCATCCAATTAAGCTGGGTCTACGGATGGAAAGCGAGCACGGATGCGGCGGAGGTGGTGGGATCTGCACGAAGGAAGGACAGCGGGCGAGCACGCAGCCAATGCCGTTGATCTCGAGGAGGAGGTCACTTCCACGATTGGCCCAGCGGGCCATCGATTGGAGGTGAGGAAACGGACAACTCCAGGCATACGTGAAAATAATCCAAAGCACACAAATTCGAAAGGCACCAGACACCTCTTTATATATATATATATATATATATATATATCATTTAATCTAACCAGCATCTAGATTCTCGAACAGATCAAGCCAGCGACTCACGGATCTGAGACTTAGTATATAACCAAGAAAAGAAGCGAGGATTGGTGTTTGGCCGCATCGAACCCCCACTTTGTAGCGCAAGAAACAGGGGATTGTACTATCTCTAGCAAGTTCAATGGCCGCATCAGACAACTTGGTAGAGCATTTTCGTCACATCACTTCTTTTGTCCTGCCCACACTCCCCTCCTATACCCCACCCCCACCCCAGCCCAACACAATCCCAAAGAAAAAAGAAAAAAAAAGCATGCTATGGCAGGTAAGTATCATGGGAGCATCCCAGTCACACGGGTTTAATACAATAAAGATGCTGTGATCACTCTAAAAGGAGATGGTATCTTAGTGGTTAAGTTATTCTCTCTCTCGCTTTCTTGTGTATATATATATTCACCTTTTGAAATATTATTTCTATAAAATCTCTAGAAAGACGGGCCCGAAAATTAGGGCCAAGCCAGAAAATGCTGGCCCATATGCCTCTCTCTCTCTCTCTCTCTCTCTCGACTAATTGATACATGAAACTGGAGAAAATGAAAAGTGTTAACCGAAGTACTGATTTCCCTTCTAGATTTATTCTACACAAGGTTGGTTGTCTCGCGCCTCTCCCTTTTGTCATCCCACTTCCAGAGGCATCTTTAAACAATGAACATTTGCTTACCGTTCTGACAGATTTTTTTAAGAAGGGAAAATTGTCATAAAGTGCTCGTATTTAAATAACTTGTTCAGTAGAAAATATGCAGGAATTTTTTTCTCCTGGCCACCTAGCGAGACTTAATTTCAATGGCTGATGCACGTATGTGAGCATTACCAGAACAAGCATGTATTCTTTGTGGCTCTCTGCGTTTCAATTTTCAATTGGTTGCATATATCGACTTCGTAGGCCGGTTTGAGTCTTTTGAACCCCTTAGTTCGACCCAACCTGAAGTTAGATTGGTCTTCGTTGGTCTAATCCAACTCATACTTAAGCGGGTCGTCTAAAGTCAAAAATATTCTCCCACCTGGCTGGCCGGACTAAGGTCTATCAAATAAGAATATAGAACTCCTTGGTCAGCCGGCAGAGAGTGGGCCATTGTTAACCTGCTAACTTAACTTCCATCTTAATTTCAAACCTGGTCCTAGTCAGCCATGACAGGACAGACAAGCACGGCAAATTAATTTACCTTGAAAAAAAAAAGTGAAGTAAATATTTTTCCATTTTCTGGCCCATGATGTAAAACATTACATCGAATTCAATGTGAATGAATATTATTTAGCGTGACCTTTTAGTCAGTAACGTCACCTTATAATTTCATATATTTATTCACCAAGGCGACGATCATCCCACATTGTAGTAGTAATCACACAACAAGTCCTATATCCACCAAGTCCCCCTACTGACATGGCTAGAAAGGGGCTGGTAATACATAAGAATAAATAGTTGTGATGGTGCAGGGTGAAATTAAATTAATTGCCGAAAAATCGTAGCGTGCATATATAATTTAGCTAGCCGGTATCATCAGTGGTGCAACATCTTATGTTAATTGCCATGCAATGGATACGCTCAAGAGGGAAGCAATGGATGTTTGTAATAACCCATCAAAGACATGATAAAAGCATATTTGTTCGAGTTCTTATACTTCTTAATTATCTTCCTTACATATTCATTAGAGCAAAGATGGAAGGAGTGTATTTATCAAAATGAAGAATGAAAAATAAAAAATACATCTAAAATTATCAAAAACTAAAAAGAAAAATATTGCTGCTTAAAATCTAACTTGATAGGTAGATGAGTTAACGAGTAAGATTTCTCTGCTCGATTGATCTAGAGAAGCACCGTGTAGCATTAAAATTGATCTGCAATTACAAAAAACGATCAAAAAATCTTTAAAATATGTTTGATCATGATCCTCTGACGCTTAAAATGGATAGAGTTTTTTTTTGGTATATATAGGTGGTCACACCATTTTGATATGAGAGCAATCTAAAATGTTAAAATACAAAAGATTCCACAGAGCCGGCAGGATACTTTCACCCTATCGTCAAGTCTAGTCTCCAGAGTACTCTGCAACAAATGATGCAATCCAATCTGTAGCATTGTTCATCTCCCGATAGATATGCCGCACCTCTACTACAGCTGAGAGGCGAAGAGCAGTCCAGATGTTAGAGAGGAATGGATGGGCTTCTGGCTGTCTCCTGCTATCATGGATCCATCCAATGATGATAGAAGAGTGAAAATCCTCTCCATCCACAGCTCCTGCCTGCCAAAGATAATATCCATTCAAATGACATGAAGCTCAGCTCCCAGAACTGAAGGCTTGAACAGATTGAAAATCTCTAGTCGGCAGCAGTCTAGCATCTAGACCCTAGATGATATATCCCGCACCATCCTTCCATCCTTGATACCGCCATCAAAGTTAATCTTGACAAACTCTGAAAAAGAGGACTTCCAAAAAATGAAAATGGCTTTTCAGATCATTGCAGGAGCAGCAAGGGAGACTTAATGAACAGAGATATCATGAGATGGACCAGCAGCATCGAAATGACTGTACTTTATAGTACAGCAGATAGCTCTCTCCAATATTCGATGTATAGGGACCACTTTATCCTTTGGAAAGCCAAATCTCGTAAGCAATGTAAATAGGTAGAGTTACAAGAGAAAACATTGGAAGTAAAAAAGAGATCAAAGTATAATAATGTGGCGTTCAAATTTTCTCATCATACCTAAAAGGTTCATGTATCTGATATTTATAGAGGAGAGGGTGTAAATTTGTGCGCTTGGGATTGCGCGATCCATGGACAAGTGATTCAGCTTTTTCTCATCCGCCAACCGAGATAGATACAATTTTTCCTTTTACGTGCATCAACATCGAGTGTTTTCCTAATTTGCTGGTCTAGTTACAATATTCCTTTCCAGACATGTGAGAACACATCGGATTGTAATCGATGGTATTGATAATTCATAGATTTGATTGGTCATTGGTTTTATTGAATATATAGCAAGTTGAGCTATGTGATGAAATTTTAGAGGTGACGAAATCAAGTCCCCCCAAAAAAGAGAAGATAATGGTCTTCTATGGAACGTGCACATCTATGTATGAGCTGAATGATACGTGTTTTTATCTCCTTCTGGTATGTCGGCATCGGTGGACCGGAAGTTTGTTCGTTCCAGATCAGTCAAGTAGGCAAGATACATCAACGTGACGCAGCTAAAGGTATTATTCTTATTATAACACCATCACACGAAGGCCAGCGAGATTGCCAGAAACCACGTTCGTATTCACATTATTGGTATTAAAGTATTTTGGCTCTGGCCCTCCTTGGTCGGAGTAGGCTTCCGGCACTCCAGTGGCCCCTGCAGCCCAGCCCAGCCCACAGCTACAAGCCACGTCCACAAAAGTAAACCTGGTCCACGTCAGCGGTCCACCGCATGAATGACGCACCAGCACCGGTGCAAGTCCAACCGTCCTGCTCTTGCTGGAAATTATTTTTAAATTTTAATAATAATGATAAAAATAATACTATATTTTACTAGATAAATATAAAATTTTAAAATTTTTTTGAAGCCAAACAAGGAGGAAGTTAGTAAGTTCCCCCCAACGTTTAGTATCGTAAATCAATAATTATTGCAACTAGGAGGGGTGTCAGAGTATATACATGATTTAGATAATGTATCAATGAGATGGGTGAATAGGAGAATAAAATGCATGGAGGTGTTCCATCGGGGGAATGATTCTCCTGTCTTTTGTTCCTACAAAAAGTATGATTTACCACATTGAAATCTGAGAGGGTAGAGAAGAATAAGTCGACGCCTTTCAGGTTCCGATGTTCCACAGAATGTCGAACGACTGTTGAAAAATTGAACTTTCTGTAGTCTAGATGAATGCATTCTGAAGTAATATATATGTAGATTGGGAAAGTCTCGGTGGGCACGGATGGAAGCCCAAAGACAAAAACCTATATATCTTCAGCAGGGGGATTTGAACTAAGTGTACTTAGATCCTTTGTATCCGAATTTTTTGTTCAGTCCACCGCTAGAAAGAACACTGTTCTAACTAATTCCCTCAATGAGCGAGCTTCTGATAGGAAGAGCCTATTATTTCTTTCTAACCAGAGGCACCACAATGTGATTGAAACAATGATATCTAGCACTCTGATTTTAATTGAATTCCTATGGTCTCTGTCTCCATTCATCCCGGAGTTTTTCTATGTCAGATGGAAGGTCTGTAATGCTGCATCTCTGTAATGTCTGCTTTCAAACTTCAGTTGAATAGCTGCAACGAAACATGATGTGGTCCAAAATTTCGCTGGTGTTGTAACAGAATTGACATTTACTTGAACCGTGGAATCTTTTTTTCTCTAAGGTATCGGCAGTAAGTATCTTCCGATGATAACACAACCAGTTGAATAGTTTGTATTATTCGGTGATTGGAAGTTTCAAATGATCAAACCGAAATGGGATACCTTCCCACCATGAATTAGGAATCTGTAGCAGGCCGATACGGAGAATGTATGATTGGAGAACCATCTCCAATGTCTCGTATCTTTATGGCTTGTTCGATCGAAGGTCCTCAGCGTACCAGAAGCCTGAAGTTCTGATTGGGTGGTTGGATGGGATAAGTTTATATAGTTTTGAGCCCAGCTGTCTTTGGATATAAAAGAGGCTATGGTGCATTCTTTGTCTAGAGCCAATCAGAATAATATCGAAAATATGGTTTTAAGGTTAGGATCATTGATCCAGCAATCAAGTCAAAATAAAATATGATCTGTGTTGCCGACCTGCACTATAGTGAAAGGAGTGATGAACTTACCCACGTCCATTACGGATCTATGCCGGCCATCCATTGAGATAGTATAAGGAAATCATATGTTGTTCCTAGTTTGAATGCGCCTCTCAGCCATATTAGTGGGCGTGACTTCATTATTCTCGTGGTATGCTTTTGTGACGTGCCATAGGAAGCTGACCAACTCAATGATCGTGAACTGAGTCAAATAGGAGGTTTTTTTTTTTTTTCCTACAAGAAAAATCTTGCTGGTATGGTTCATAGTTGCCTAGGCAGGATCTTCTATTAATTTTTCATTTAATAGCAAGAACAAAACTTGGACTGTTTGTCGAACTAGAAAAGTGATGGGATCACAGGTCGCCTGATTAACTATAGGTATAACCCGAGTGAAACAATGACTCCATGATGATATGACAAATATATTAAGCATTGGTTATTCATATAAAATAACTTATAATTATGAATATATAGAGAAACTATAGTTATTAGTTATTAAAATAAATTATTTATGATACTGAACTATATTTTTCTTCAATCTAGATGAATGATTAGTTACCAAACCAAAAAATAATCTAGACAACTGATTGAGCATAACCAACAATTTGGGAAGGAATTAATAGTGAGGAAGTAGTTTGAATGGTAAATACCTGATGGTTAACATTCAAATGTCAGGCATCGCATATAAGCATCCATTTCCTAAAATGTCACCATCAACGATTAACCTCTGAGGATAAGTGACCTATCCACCAATGATAGAAGAGAATGGTCGGCAAGTAGAAAATAAAATCTACTTGTCGATGAATATTTAATTTAAGTCACTAAAAATATTAAATATTATAATAATTGATATTATTTTATTAAAATTTGATGCTTTCTAGTCTATTTTGCAAGTAATTGAGAGTTTAGATTCATATGACTCAATTTAGATCAGACTTGAATGAACCAGACAACCAGCTCCTATTTCAGTATGGACACAACTTAAAGATCAACGGAGAAAAATCAATATAAAGATCTAAGGGTCCTTATTCATGCTCCCACCTCTCTTTTCATGAAACCTTAAGCTTCTCACTCTATAAATAGAACCCCGAGGCCTCCATCTTCTTCAATCAAGCCAACCCTAAGTTCTCTACAAGCTTCTCTCTTTCTCTCTCCTTCTTCTTCTTCTCTATAAATCTAGGAGAGGTACTAACCCTAGCACGATATCATATTCCTCCACAGATCCCTTTTCTACATCTCATCAAATCTAGGAGATGTCCTAATCCTAGTGCCACTATCCTTTCTCTTCTACATACCCACTTCTATCAACCTTTCTTCCTTGGAGTTTCTAGACCAAGCTTTCCAGCCATCCTGCTGCTGTCTGCACGGAGAAAGACGAAGGATTCAAGAAGACACATCCACCATCGGACGCAGCAAGAAGATCAACTTGGTTTAGTTATTTTGTATCGCAATTTTATTTCTTTTCTTTATTTACGTTTTTTTATTTGATTAATGAAAAGTAATTTTATTATAATTTTTATACTTCTTTCTTAGTTTCTTACAATCTATTATTCTTTTCTTTTGCGTTTTCGAAATAATCAACTAAGATCTCTATGGATACGATCCTGACTTATCCTATCTGCATAGTAGTGAGTAAGGTTAATTTTGGTGTGCTACGACACACATCAAATTTTGGCACCATTGCCGGAGATCTTGGCACGATTGTTTTGAAAAAAAATCAAAAAAAAATCTATAAAATAATAAAAAAAATATTTTACTATTTTTTATATTTTTATTTCTTACTTTAGATTACTTGACTACCTTATATGCTTTACTGCTTTATATTTCTAATTGATTATTTTCTTCTCTTGTACTCTTGCTTTCTATACTTTACTTTACTGATCAGTAGTTTACCTTTTATTATTAGTTAATTTATTTTAATTACTTAATTATCTTTTATTTATTTTTTTTTAAAAAATTTGCCTCATATTGCTTTTCGTATATGGTAGATTTACTATTTTATATCTAGATTTCTTTATTTATATGTATAAAATTTTTTTTTACTTTCTATAGCTTGGTGATCTACTGCTTTCTATAGGTTAGAATAATTTACTGCTTTATATAATTAGTAATTTTCTGCTTCCTAAGTAGATTAGATTCTTTGTCTTTTATTTAGATTATATAGTTATCTTTTATTCTTAACTATAAGATTACTTTATTTGCATAGTGAGTAGTTACCTTATTTATTATTGCCCATTATTCCTAGTGATTTACTGCTTTTCATAGCTTAGAATAATTTATTACCCTAAAAGTAGATTTGATTTGTTGCTTTATTTGTAGGCTACCTACTTACTTTTTAATCTTACCATTATTTACTTTCTATTTAATTAGATTTACTAGATCTTCTTATACCTAATTAACTTAATTTAAAACTTATCTCTTATTCTTTCTTGCTTAAAGATAACATAATATAAAAAGAATACAAAGACACCACATAACACTTAACTAATATAAATAAATCAATTAAATCTTAAAAGCTACTTAACATGTTTGGACACTTTTTCTTTTTGCATTGCATATTTTCATAAAAAATCTTAAGGACAAAATCCTAATCAACATAAGGTGGAGATTTCATCATCCTTCCTTGACCGACAAACCACCATCTTGTAATTGTATTGACCTAAACTTCTAATTTAAAATTGATTAGATGTTGACCCCTAAGGATCCTCGAGCTCAGTAGGACAAGAAACCCTAAAAGTTGGATCGGATTCAGATTAGTCAGTTTAACTGGTGTTTAAAAAAGTGGTTCAGATATTACATCCCAAAGAAAAATGGTTCATTAATTGGTTCCGTTCACTTACCTGGCCAACGCAGTTGGTGTCTAAGGAAAGCAACGGAGGAACCTCCACCAACCTTACACTTACTTGTTGAGTGGCTAGTTTGCTACTTGGAGTGCTTGAAGGTGACCTTGGTAGTTAGGAGCTGTCTAGATCTAGAATAATCCATAGATAGGATTGATTAAACCACTTGATTGTTAACTAAAAATATCAAATCTAATTAATTCTTCTCTATCTTTTTAGCATTAGAACTCTTTTCCCTCCTTTTCTCCTCTTCTCTTTCCAAAAAAAAAAATTATTGAGATTAAAACTCGGTGAGATCTTTTGGGTGCATGCTAGGACGTCGATCATTACAACCTGATTTACATTCATTAGACCTAGAGCTAGAAAGAACGATTCGAATAAACCAAATCAAAATCATGGATCCAAAACAAGAGACTGACCCACCACGATAATTGAGGGAGTATTTTACTCCCTCATCTTACACCTACTCGCCATATATGCAGCCTCCTCCTGTGGAGGCGGTACAATACGAAATCAAGTCTAACATTATTCAAATGCTACCATCATTCTATGGACTGACGAATGAGGATCCGTATAAATATTTAGACGAATTTTTTGAGATATGCTTCACAATAAAAATCCAAAACTTCTCTGATGATGCTTTCAGATTGAAATTATTTTCTTTTTTACTTAAGGACAAAGCCAAGCATTGGTTAAACTTCCTAGTTTCATAATCATTTCAATTTGGGACCATTTTCAGAGAGAATTTCTCAAGAAATACTTTTCAATTGAAAAAATAAATCGAATTAGAAAAGCCATCACTAGTTTTTTTCAATTAGATGGTGAACTTTTTCATGAGACATGAAAAAGGTTAAGAGACCTTATTCGTAAATACCCCCACCACGCTGTCTCCAAATAGCAACTTGTTCAGTATTTCTATGATGGTCTATCGGAGAAACACCAATAAATAATCCATGCATCGTGTGGTGGGACATTCATGCTAAAGAGTGAGGATGAGGCTTGGCAACTTTTTGAAATACTTAGTGAGAACTTCCTGTATCACATCTCTGTCATCTCTAGAGAACAACCCATGTCTCAACAGAAAACAAGTGGAATCTATCAGATTGAAAATATTATGGATATCCACAGTAAGGTAGATGAGTTGTCCTAAAAATTAGACCGTCTTCTGAATACTGGATACTCTTCGACTCTACCTAACCCAGTCCAAGATGTTTGTACATTGTGTAAATGCCCAACCGCACCTCAATTTTCTGAGTTTGTGCACGAGCAAGTCCAGCAAGCTCAAACCCAACAAGCTCGTAGATCAGAAAATGATCCATATTCGAATACTTATAACCCCGATGGGAGAAACTATCCAAATTTTTTCTAAAAATCACAGCCAGTGCTTGACCCTACTGTACCTAGACCTAACTATCAGGATCCGATATATAGGCATAGACCATACCATCAGTTTTAAAATGCTCCTCAACCATTTATCACTAGTTATAGCTCTGCTTTTGAGGAGAAGGTTCTAAAAGCACTAGAATGATTAGAAGTCAACCCAAATCCTTAACTCCCACACGCAACCCATTGCTAAGCTAAAGACTTAAATAGGTCAACTAGTAACCGCAGTCAGTAGGAGGGAAGGAGAAAAATTACCTAGCCAACCTGAGAACAATCCGAGAGGATAATTTATGATTGAGAGCTTCAATACTCCAGATATCTTTTCTGAACACACCAAATCAATCATGACTCTCAAAAGTGGAAAGGCAATTGAACACATGAATAAAACCAATAAGACCGACCCTAAACCTCTGACCAAGCCCGAATCACCTAAGAACAAGGAGGATCCAAAAGTAGATAATAGACCAACTGTACCGGAATCATCTTACTTACCTAAAGCTCCATTTTTTAGTGCCCTAAAAGCCTCTACTCCTGTGGATAGGAAGGGAGGAAGACTCGACGAGATGTTAGAATTATTTAAGCAAATCCAAATTAATCTCCCCCTTCTAGATGCAATCAAACAGGTCCTAGCTCACACAAAATTTTTGAAAAAATTATGCACTCAGAAATGTAAATCCCAATCATAACTTCCGAAGAAAGTATACCTCACCGAATAAGCTAGCTCTGTATTCCAGCACGCTACCCCTCCAAAGCTTAAAGATCCAGGCACCCCTACCATTTCTTGCATTATAGGAGACTTTCACATCGAACAAGCTCTCCTCGATCTAGGGGTCTGTGTGAACTTTTTACCTAGCTTGATTTATGAATTTTTTGGATTTGGAGAATTGAAACCCATGTCGGTCACTTTATAGTTAGCTGATAGATCAATTAAGATACCACATGAGATGATCGAAGATATTTTGATCAAGATAGATGAGTTCTATTTTTCAGTTGATTTTCTAGTTCTTAACATGAAACTGAGTGGCAATCCAAGGTAAATTACAAATGTGTGCATCAATTATGGGACAGGAGTCATGAACGTATCATTTGGGAATAAGAAACTGAGACTGAATATGTTCAGTGCATCCCAGAGACCATCGACTGATAGTTGCTCCGAGATAGATGTATTCGAGGACATCATAGAGGAAGCAACATCAACAATTTTTGCATATGATTTTCGAGACACCCACTTGACGTACTTTAGAGTGGATGACTGTGATATGGAGAGAGGTAGCGAAGAAGTAAATATTCTAGTTGATACATCAAATACTGAAACTACTCCTCTTTGGACAATCAAGTACGAGCTATTGTCCGCATTAGCCAATACACCCATAGTTCTATCATTAGAATCACTACCTGCACTAGAATTAAAGCCACTTCTAGTCACACTCAAGTATGCATTCCTAGGACCTAATGACATCCTCCCAGTGATCATTGCATCAGACTTGACCCCAGATCAGGAAGCACAATTGGTTAATGTTTTGAAGAAAAATAAAGAGGCTATCGGTTGGTCCATTATCGATCTAAAAAGAATTGATCCCTCCATCTATATGCACCACATTCATTGCGAGGTAGATGCCAAACTCCATCGAGACATGCAGAGGAGACTGAACCCAAATATGTGGGAAGTAGTGAAGAAAGAGGTGGTAAAATAGTTAGATGCTGGAATCATCTACCCCATATTCGACAGTAAATGAGTCAGCCCTACCCAAGTAGTACCTAAGAAATCAGATATTACTGTGGTGGAGAATGAAGAAAGTGAATTGTTCCCCACTCGCATACCATCTAGCTGGCGAGTATGCATTAACTATAGGAAACTAAACATTATTACTAGGAAGGATCATTTTTCATTACCCTTCATCGACCAAATCCTAGAACGGATAGTGGGTCAATATTTTTTTTATTTTTTAGATGGTTATTCAGGGTACAATCAGATACCAGTATTTTCAAATGATCAAGAGAAAACCATCTTCACTTGTCCCTATGGCACTTTCATTTTTCGACGAATGCCGTTCGGACTCTGCAATACACCCACTACATTTTCACGGTACATTTTGACCATTTTTTTAGATATGATGGATAAATATCTTAAAATTTTTATGGATGATTTCTTCGTGTTTGAAGTCACTTTTGAGAATTATCTTCATAACCTCTCCAAAGTTGAAAAAAGAGCCATTCCATGGTTCGGGAAGGAATCGTATTGGGACATATTGTTTCTAAAAGGGAGATTGAGGTAGACAAAGCCAAAATTGAGATCATTTCAAAACTACCACCCCCCATTTTGATTCGACAAATATGATCCTTCCTAGGTCACACTAGATTTTACAGACACTTTATTAAAGATTTTAACAAAATATTGAGATCCTTGTGCAATCTGCTAGCCAAAGACACACCATTTATCTTTAATGAAGAATATCTACAAGCCTTCCACACATTACGAGCAGTCCTGACAACAGCACCCATAATAAAATTTTCTGATTGGTTCTTTCCATTTGAAATCATGTGTGACATTTCTGATTTCGCAATAAGGGCCATCTTAGGTCAAAGAATCAATGAGGAGCCACATGTGATCTATTACGCTAGCAAAACTCTATCTAATACCCAATTGAACTGCATCACGACAGAAAAAGATTTACTAGTGGTGGTATTCATCTTTGATAAATTTTATTCATATCTCTGTTAAGGTCTAAGATTCTAGTATATTCTGATCACGCGGCTCTGAAACATCTGCTCTCAAAAAAAGATATTAAACTATGATTGATCAGATGGATCCTTTTTCTTCAAGAATTTGATATAAAAATTTGAGACAAGAAAGATTTCGAAAATATGGTCACTGATCATATTTCTAAAATTTTAGTTGATCATACGATGAGTACAGATGAAGTTAAGGAGATATTCTCTGACGAATAACTTTTTGCAACTACCTCTGATCAAATCCCATGGTTTGCCCACATCGTTAACTATTTGGCAACAGAGCAAGTTCTTCTCCATTGGACAAAACAGAAGAATGATTGATTCTTCTCACAGGTCAAACATTATTATAGAGAGGAACCCGAATTATTCAAACATTGTCCTGACCAAGTGATTCGATGCTGTGTCCTTGAGAGTGAGTATCAAAGTATACTTATCTTTTGTCACTCTCATACATACGGGAGATATTTCAGTAGAAAGAGAATGACTGCGAAAATATTACAAAGTAGATTTTACTGGCCGACATTGTTTAAGGATGCACATAAATTTTACCTTGAGTGCTTGCACTGTCAACAGACGAGGAACATTTCTAGAAAAAACATAATACCCCTATCTCCCATTTTAGTCGTGGAAGTTTTTGATGTTTGGAGAATCGATTTTATGGGCCCCTTTCCTCCATCCTATTGATACGAATACATTTTAGTTGCGGTAGATTACATATCTAAATGGGTTGAGGCTATGGCAATCAGGATGAATGATCACAAGGTGATAATCAAATTCATCCAAAAGAACATCTTAAGTCGATTCGATTGTCCAAGGGTCATTATTAGTGACGGAAGTACACACTTCACAAATAGGCACTTTGAAAGTTTAATGAAGAAATACGAAATCACTCACAAAGTTGCCACACCATATCACCCCCAAACTAGTGGCCAAGTGGAAGTCTCCAATAGGGAGATCAAACGAATTCTTGAGAAGATGGTTAGGCCCGATCAAAAAGATTGGTCTGGATGATTAGACGATGTATTATGGGCCTACTGTACTGCATACAGGATTCTGTAAAAATATCTACTTATCGGCTCATTTTTGGAAAAGCCTGCCATCTACCGGTAGAGCTAGAATACAGTATATTTTGGGCTATAAAGCAATTCAATTTCGATATAAAAAATATGAGTAGTAATAGGAGACTACAATTGAACGAATTAGAAGAGCTACGCAATGAAGCATATGAGAGTTCATGATACAAAAGTGATGTCCGGACGAGTATGAGAAAGATAAATCAGTCGTTCCACTAGGCACTGATATCTCTCTCGATCAACTGGAGTACCACCATCTGTCATGAGACGATGGTTCTGCTCGATGGGAGTA
Source organism: Elaeis guineensis (assembly GCF_000442705.2). Classification (NCBI taxonomy): domain Eukaryota; kingdom Viridiplantae; phylum Streptophyta; class Magnoliopsida; order Arecales; family Arecaceae; genus Elaeis; species Elaeis guineensis. The sequence goes on along the minus strand of NC_026006.2, from coordinate 67,805,914 downwards.
GCTGCATGTCTACAACCCAACATGTCTGTTTCTGTCAGTAACTCAAGTACATACTTTCACTGAAAAAGAAAAATGCCATGAGATGATCTAGCAACTTCAATCCTAAGGAAATATCTTAAAGGACCAAGACCTTTGACTTCAAATGACTGAGCTAAACGAGTCTTTAGACGATCAATCTCCGGAAGATTATCATCCGTTAGAATTATATCATCAACGTACACTATTAAAACTACAATCTTCCCACTGTTATGTTGAAAAAATATAGTATGATCGGCATTATTTTGCTGATAATCAATTTCTAGTATTGCGCATTGGAACCGATCAAACCAAGCCCAAGGTGATTGTTTCAAGCCATAAAGTGTGTGACGTAGCTGATACACATTTTCAGCAGTTGCAATACTAGAGAAATCTGGAGGAATTTTTATGTACACCTCCTCCTGAAGATCTCCATGTAAAAAAGCGTTCTTAATATATAATTGAGAAAGACTCCAGTCAAAATTAACAACACAAGAAATAAGGGTCCTCACAGAGTTGACCTTCGCAACCAGAGTAAAAATTTTATCATAGTTTATTTCGTATGTCTGAGTATAACCTTTTGCTGCCAATCGCATTTTATAGCGATCAACAGTTCCCTCTAAAATTTGTTTCACTATAAAAATCTATCTGTAGCCAACAGCTTATTTCCCAGTAGGTAAAGGAATAAGTTCCTATGTATTATTCTTGATCAAGGCCTTTATCTCCTCAAGCATTGCCTCCTTCTATTTTGGATCTGCCATAGCATCCTTTCAGTGCAATGGAATAAAGATAGAAGCCAGAGATGCAATAAAAGATCTATATGAAGGTGAAAGAGACTCATAGGAAATAAAATCAGTACTATTATGATGGTAACGAGGAGGAATAATGTGGATGAGAAGTCTTTCTATAAGCAATAAGAAGATGTAAATTAGTTAAAGGAATGATATCGTCATTATTATTGGGGGAGGAAGATACCAGAGCTGACTCTGAAGGAGACTGTTGGGTAGTAGGAGAACGCATATCAGGCTCTACAACATGTGGAGAAGACTGTTGCTTCTTCTATCGATCCGAATTACTATATGTAGAATTACTATCTGATTGCTCCTGTTCTCCAGACTCCTGCTCCTCAGACTCTCCCTCATGATTGATGAAATCAGATGAAACATCGAGAGAGAAGAGAAAGTCAGATACAATAGTAGGTTGATTAGTGGGCACATCCACAAGATCACTGCTAAAGAATATCTCAGACTCTCAGAATGTCACATCCATACTGACCAACATATGTCACTCAGAAGGGTAATAGTATTTGTATCCCTTCTGAGTGGCAGAATAGCCAACAAAAATATACTTGAGAGTCCAGAGATCAAGTTTACTAATTATAGATCGATGATCTCGGATAAAACACATACACCCAAATATCCGAAGAGGTATAACAAAAGAAGATACTTCTTGTAGGCACTCAAGTGACGTGCGAAAGTCTAAAACTCGAAGAGACATCCGGTTAATAGGATAGGCTGCAGTAAGAACTGCCTCACCCCAAAAGAACTTAGGAATCCTCATAGTAAAGGATAAAGATCGAGCTACTTCCAATAAGTGTCAAGTTTTACGTTCAGCAACACCATTCTGAGCAGACGTATCGACACATGTAGTTTGATGGACAATTTCATGAGTAACTAAATACTCACAGAACTTCCTATTCATGTATTCAGTGCTGTTATCAGATCTCAGAGTTTTGATTTTGACATTAAACTGAAAATTTACAAATTTGTGGAACTCCTTGAAGCACTTGAGAACCTCATCCTTCATCTTTAGTAGATAAACTTAGGTGACTCTACTATGACAGTCAATAAATGTAATAAAGTATCGATATCTAGAAAGAAAAATAGTACTATACAGCCCCCACACATCAGAGTGAATAACATCAAAGATCTTAATACTTCGAGTGCCAGAAAAAGGATAATAGTTCGTGTATGTTTAGCAAACTCACATGCATCACAAACTAATTTATGCTTATCACAAATATTATATAAACTAGAAAAAATCTTGCTAACACAGAAAAAGAAAAATGACCAAGCCTATGATGTTGTAACTGGAGTTCATGCACAGTATTTTCGGAAGAAGATACAACCAAGCCAGTCTCTAGATTACCTTTCTGTCCTCTTCCAGTCAAATAATAAAGCCCATCATGCATTCTACCATACCCAATCATCTCCCATTATCAGCTCCTGGAGAACACAATAGGTGAGAAAAAATATTACTTTGCAATTTAAAATAGCTGTAATGGAGCTTATAGAGAAGAGATTAGTGAAAAAACTAGAAACATGTAAAACTGAGGACAATATCATGGTCGGTGTACAGTTGACAAAACCTTTTTCTGACACAGTGGAGAAGGATCCATCAGCTATACATACTTTATCCCGACCAGAGCAAGATGAATATGACACGAATGACCTAGATTATCCTGTCATGTGACTAGTAGCTCCTGAGTCTAGGATCCAATATTAAGAAGTATCTAAGGTAGTAAGTATATTACCACTATCAGAAGTATAAGAACTAGTTTATGCAAAACGGGAATGAAAAATAGAAGAAAGACTGGAAGAATCACTAAGCAAACCCGTAGCAGATGAAGAGGTATTGCTAGAAGAAGTATTCAGCTTGGTCAGAATATGACGTAGGGTTTGCAGTTCCTCCATAGACAAAGAACCTCCAGCATCAGTAGATGGAGTAGCAGAAACAGACGAAACCATGATCGACAGAGGAGCTAAAATAGATAAAGTAGAATCGTGGACCTCAGAAAAATTGACCTGACCACAGTTGATTGCTCTTCTAGAACGCCCACCTCCTCGCTGACCTCCTCTACGACGACCCTGGCCAGATGAAGGACGATCATGTAACTACCGGCATGTATCATGGATGTGCTCCAATTTGTTGTAATAGGAGAATATCTGTATATCTCGATCATCTCTACCGCACAACTGTGATTGTGGCTGAGCGACCATCACAGAATGGGCTGTATCAGCAGAGGAGGCAATCATCACACATCGACGAGTTTTCTCACTTAGAATTAGTGAGAAGACCTGATTGAGAGAAGGCAGATTAGAACTTCGATCCAAAATTTGAACTCTAATTGGATCAAATTCTTCATTGAGACCGGCAAGAGAATCAAAGATTTGCTTCTCATCTGTAAGTTTTTTGAACTCAGCAGCATTATTAGCATAACTGACCTTGAAGGGACAATAAAAATCTAGCTCTGACCATAAATGTTGTAGTTCTGCCATATAAGCGGTGACAGAAAGTTTGCCTTGCCTGAGTACACGCATCTTACGTTTGAGCTCAAAAGCTTGGGTTGTGTTACCTTGCTGGGAATAAGTTCGGACAGCAACCTCTCAAATTTCTTGAGCGATTTCAAAAAACAACATGCCCTAAACAACTGAGGGCACCATGGAGTTGGTTAGCTAGGCCATCACAAGTGAGTTCTCCGACTCCCATTGCACAAAAGCAATGTCTCCCGTTAATGACTGTGGTTTAGCCCTGGTGAGAAAACCCTCTAAATCACGGGCTTTGATGAACAGCCATACATTTCTGGCCCACAAAAGATAAGTGAGAGATTTGTCCAGTCGAACAGAATTGATCTAAAGAGAAAGATTATCCATCCCAGATCGAGAGGTAGAGGCACGAGTCACCACTTCACTTTTTGCCTTCTCCAACTCCTCCTTAGTGAAACTGTCTGACATCTTCAAATAAGCTCAAAAGAAAAGATCACTGAATGATATTCATCTTTTTTTTTTGAAAAAAAAATCAACTAAGGAAGGGCTGACTTGTCTCTTTTCACGGGTGAATTCCATGGGCATAGTCGCACGGGGTGCGAGTGGGGATGGTGGAGGGATTGGGTGGTGGCGGCAGGAGAGGTGGTGGTGTCGGGTGTGGTACCGACAGAGAGTGTGGCACGGATGGTAGTGAGAGATCACATCGAAGTTAGAGAAGGAGAAGGGAGGGGGGTTTGGTGGGCGTTGTGCGATGGCGGGTGCCAATGGTGGCGGTGGCGTTCTACGATGAGATGGGGTTGGTGATGGAATGGATAGTGATGGGAGATTGGGAAGGCAAGAGGTGGGAGGAGCGGTGTTGGGCGGTGGCCGATCTGTGACAAGATGGGGCCTAGCAGAAGGGAAGAGGAGAGATTAGGAATGGAAAAAAAATTCATGGATCAAAACCAGGGAGCTCTGATATGAAGTTGAATGTTGAGAGAAAGAAAAAGAATTTATTTTTCTATATTGTATGGGGTGGAGTAGTCCCCATTATATACAATAACTTTTTCTTTTATAAGAAAACATCATAGTCCATAGCCATCTTTACCATTTTTAATTAGAGTAGCTAATTAGGGAAATACAACCTACTTTCCAACAACTAAAACTGATGCATCTGTAACTACTTGGAAGATACAAAGACTGCTTTCATGTCATACAAATTTTCACCTTTTTCATCTTTTAGTATGATCTTACCGATGCTGGAAACAAAGCTCTGTGATTGTTGCTGCAGGCATGGATTAACCTTCATAAGTGGCAGTTTTGCGTGAGTAGAGTTCCTTGTTTGACTATCTTGTGCCGGTTTGCATATCTTCTTGCAACATCTTTCGGACTTTTAGTAAATGTAATTTTTACAAGCAAAGCTTATGAAAGGGGACATGAGCCTCTCTTTTTGTAAACATGCTAAATTTCATTGTGCAACTTGTGGTTGGGTGAACTACCCCTGAATAGGGAAGCATGAACAGAAGATGACGATGTGTTAGCAAGCTTACTCTGTTCGCTTGCGCTTGCATGTTGTGCATGGTGCAATGGCATAATCACCGACATCTATATATTCGCAGGTTTTGGAGAGGGATAGGATAATGAAAAAGTTCCTGGAAGTTACCGTTCCACTGGAACAAGTGTTGGGTGAAATTTCCTTTGATAAGCTGGACATCAGGTGAAGTTAGAGAACAGGTAGAATCAGCCATTAAGGAACATGTTCTCTTTTAACATTATTATCAGCAAGCACTTGTTCCTAGGGAGCTTGCTGTGGTTTCATAATTTTATTTTATATTTTTCTCTGCACTTTTGCAATTGCTGGAGACCAAATTATAAGGTGCATGTCTGGTAAGGACATCATCTTCTAAAATCTTTTTGATACTGCGCGATGCAGCAGGAAGAAAGAAGAAATAAAATAGAAAAATAATCAAATACATGGATTAACCAAAAAAGAACTCACTTTCACGGGACATGCAAACTTCACTATGAAAAAAAATATTATAAGAGAAGATCTCACTCTCAACCCTCGTATATCCAATTTCTCTCTTACAGAAAGTTCTTCCTCACAAAATCTCTCTTTAGGAAGATCCCGCTAAACTCCTAAAGAGACCGCTGTCCACTGTCCAGGAGCTTCTCTGCTCCTTCTCTCGACGTCTCAGCCACTCTCTCTCTTCGTGTGGGTCCTCTCAGTTTTTCTGTGTTGCACAAAGCTGTCTGCGTGACACCAAAAATCATGCCGCACCACTCTGCTCTCTGTTCCTCTATACGGGCCTTTATAGGCTTAAAAAACAAGACAGAATAGGTTTAGATAGAAGTCCTTACAGCACCCAAATAAAAGCTCTGGACTGTTGGATCGAAATCAGAATCAATCCATGCCGTCCGATCGCATACTGGTCCACGAAACAGTATCGTGGACCACGAGAAATATGTGGGAAATGCCCATGCGATCCACGTGGTGGGCCATGGACCGTCCGGTCCACGGTGGACCGAAAAAATAGGCTCCCAGCGAGCGCCTGGCCTGGGCCATGTTCGGATTCCGTGTCGACTTCAATCGTGAGTATCTTCTCTATTCAGACTCCGTTTGAGACGATCTTAATTTCTTTGGACTCCATTTTCTTCGCGGACCTCGTTGTAGGCTCAGTATGTACCAATCTCGAGGCGTCAAATTCTAACACAAATTTTATTTTTAAGTGATGCTTAATGAGCGTGTGATTTTATCCGGGTTGAACTTGTCCATACTCAGTTAGAAAGGGCCAAAGAACAGTTTTTTTTTTGATGGAACCAAAGAACAGTTTGATACACCTGATGATGAGCTGTACAATGATCTTTTATCTGTTTACAGTATGAGCATTGATGTGGAAACAGCTATCCTAAGGAGATTAGCAGAAAAGTTACAGCTAATGACCATATATGATCTCAAACAAGAATCACTTGCATTGCATGAGATTGTTGTCGCCAGGGGCAGAGATCCAGGAGAGATCATCGAAAAGATGTCAATGCTATTAAAGAAGATTAAAGATTTCATGCACACTCAGAATGCAGAAATGGGAATGCCTGCAGATCCCGAGGTTCTTCCTTCTAATGAGGCCTTTGGATATCCTAGTCCAAAATCTCATGAGATTCTTGGGTTGGGTCAAGACAACCAACTAAATAACACTAAATTAGGCTTATAAGTATAAGAACCAAAGACCATGGGAGTGGGCTGGCCCGACTCAAATCCCATATGGAGAAAAGAGTAGGTCTTGTTTTTTTTTTTTCTCCTTGGCCCAGTCCACTCTCATAGTTCTTATAATTAATTATAGGTGCAAGCCAATCTTATTTACCTGCTTGTCTGGGTGCAACCCACGAATCCCATGGGATTTTAGGGCCAGACACCCAAATAGTTCCTGAGAAGTCCAAAATTCTGGTCATTCCAGATGATTTTTGCTGAAAGATGGCCACTGGGCAGGATTTGAATGATTCTTGATCTTTTCCTCTGCTGGCTTCAAAGTTTCCTGTCATACATTTGCTTTATTTTTGCGGACTTGCGAGCGGGGATGCATTGAGAAATGGCTGGAGGTGGAGGGTGGCCATGATGCATGCCTGAAGACGCAATAGAGGCTCCCCACACATCGTTAACCCCAAACTATATCCTCCACAGCCTCATAGCTCAGTGGTGTAAGGCCAATGGCATAGATCCACCTAAGCGCGCCACTCAGCCTGCTTCTTGGGTGAACATGCCAAAATTATTGTACTCCTCTGTAAATTATGTTCCCAAAACATTGAAGACCAAAGGTTAGCTGCTGGCGAGCTTCGCCTCCTTGCCAAACGCAATTCACCGTGTCTGTATAGCTGAGGCCGGGCCTATACCTCTTCTTGTGAGTTTATTATCTACATTTGATGCATGAACCCCGTGAGCATGCAGTTACTGCTCTTCTAAACCTCTCCATCTGCGAGGAGAACAAGGGGAAAATAACCTCCTCAGGGGCTGTGCCCGGAATAGTTTCATGTGTTAAAGAGGGGCAGCATGGAAGCACGGGACCACCCACTTCAGCCTTTCAGTTGTCGATGAGAATAAGCTGACTATTGGGGCTTCTGGGGCAATCCCACCACTTGTTGTGCTGTTAAGTGAGGACAGCCAACGAGAGAAGAAGGACGCAGCGGCAGCACTCTTCAACTTGTGCAGGTACGAAGGTAACAGGGGAAAGGCAGTGAGGGCTGGCTTGGTCCCAACACTCATGGGACTATTGACAGAGCCAGGAGGAAGGATGGTGGATGAGGCAGTTGCTATACTGGCCATCCTGTCAAGCCATCCTGAGGGGAAGCTGGCAATTGGGGCTGGTGAGGCGGTGCCTATATATGCTGGTGGGGGTCATAAGAAGTGGGTCACCTAGGAACAAGGGAACGCAGCAGCTGTTCTGGTGCACCTTTGTGATGGGGAGTGGCAGCAGCAGCATTTGGCTGAGGCACGGGAGTGCAGGGTGATGGGTCCATTGGAGGAACTGGCACAGAGCGGCACAGACGGATAAAAGAAAGGCAGCACAGTTGCTTCAACGCATGAACAGGTTCCTAGAACAGCAAAAGCCAGCTCACGCTTAGCCTCAGTCCCAGGCATGGGGACAGGGACAGACTCAAGCGGAGCATGGAATGTAACTTTATAGAGCCTTCAACGGTAGGGAAATGGAGGGATGGTCTTGAAGAGTCCAGCCATGGAATGTACCATGTCCATGTTGTAAGGTAGCATCCTCGATTTTTATGGAGGAAAGGCCTCTGATTTTGCCAAATTGGGATCCGGATCTAAGGTTTCACCAATTGTCTATTTAAGGAATACTGATGAATGTTTACCAAAAAAAAAAAAAAAAAAAGGAATACTGATGAAAGCTTTTAGATACGAGAGTTACTTTAATTCATTATTTTTTCTGGATTGGATTTTTCTGTCTGGCCGCATCTGGCTTACAAGGATGGTTGATTAAACTTGCTTTCCATGCTCGTCTCAAATTTGATGACCAATTCAAAACTGGGGGTTGGATCAAAAATTTTACTGCGACAAGTGAAAGGCAGGGGGAACAAACAGGGAATAGCTTGAAGATTTAAATTAAGATTCTGATTGCATGTATCAGGTAAACATTCTAAAATTTATTCCAGGAAAGCTCGTCCAGATGATTTTATAAACTGAACTGCATCAACAACTGTTGAAAGTTATGAAATCATGCAATAAAGATTCTGATTATAAGACGTGGTCTAAAGCTGCATGATCTTATTTGGCAGTGATCTGCAAAAAAAAAAAAAAATGTAATGTTTGTTGGATTTTTTCTCTATCTAAAGTTTCAATGGCGATTGGCAAATAAATCATCACCGACTGTTCAAGTACAGGAAGATACAATGAAGTCGCTGTGACAAGCACCCTGTGAGAGCATCATGATTCAGGTTGAAGGCTATATGACGGTCCAAGAAGCGGTTGCAACACCTGTGGTCCATTCAGGACAAACTACAGTTGGAGGAAAGACTCATGATTTCCGGAAGCAAGGGCATGGATTGAGCATTTCCATGCAGTCTGCCTTCGTATCTATGTGGCTCGTAATTCAACTAATAAAGGTCGATCATTTGATTATGTAACTGCTTTGCTTTTCTCCTCTCTTGCTTGACGGTTTATGGTTCTGTTTTGAAATTTTTGATGCCGAGCAAGTTGAAGGAAATCAAAATGGAAATTTGAATTTGTTTACTCCAGGTGAAATGTCAGGATACTGTGGCAGGTAAAATAGTAAGACACAAGCATATGATGCATATTTTCAGTGTGTCAAACAAGAATACTGCAAAGCATTTGTGACCATTATGTCATATATATGGTCCAAAACCTTGCTTGGATAAAAGTTGCCTGTATTCTTTGAAGTCCGGTGAATCACATACTTGACTATTTAAAGTAATGCTATGACTTGAAGCTTAATCACAAAGGTGTCATGCGGATGAATGGCGCGTATGGATTCGTAAAGCTGATGGCAGCCACAACTAGCTGTGAAATGACCCTTGGTTGATTTGTTTCACTTTTTTTTTTTTTTCTGGATGAAATGCTTTGGTTTTTTACTTATGGTCATTGAAACATGGCCAAATGACTTGGTCTTCGCCACAGTAGAATAACTCAAACAGTGTAGGAATTAGTAGTGTTGGGATATACCGGCCGGTCATTCTCACGTCGACTTACCGTCGGGCCCGCCTAACCGGCGCCCGACTCTACCGACCGACATCGTCCGACCGAAGGCATGTCGGCCGGGAAGACCCTTCCCGAGCCCGACTGGCCGAACGACGCGGCCCGACCTCCGACTTTGGCAACACATCAGACTGGCCATCGGGGGTGGTGGCCGATGTCCGATCCCCGCAATGCGCCGCTCCAGCCGACGGTGTCCCTAGGTCTTCACCCGACATCCTACGACCAAATGCAGACGTATGGTCGGTTGGCTCCTCCAAACACCGTACGGCTGCTGAGGACCGTCGTCCTGACAAAGGCATGCGGCGTAGCCGCCCTGGGACACCGTCCCACCCAAGATATGGGTCAACCCTAGTGATTTGACAATTTCATGGCGATTTGACAGTCCCACGGTGACTCTGACAGCCTCCGACGATTTGACAACTCTTCCATTGTCTGCGCCATTAATGACGGCGCCATGCCGTGCTCTACTATAAAATGGGGAAGGCAACAGTGCTGGAGGAGATTCCTTCAAAATCCTTGGACTTACTCTCTCTCTCTCGCTGAACTCCTTGATTCTTTTCTACTGTTGCCTAGTCTCCTCTCTGACTTGACCATCGGACGGTCCCCGCCGGAGTCACCTCCGATCAGTGCGGACTTCTTTTGCAGGCGCTCGTTCCTGACGACCAGGCGACGAGGGGATTGGCCGCAACAGATTTGGCACGCCAGGAAGGGGGGAGACGCAGGGATTACGACCCCCACAGAACTTGAAACACCCTTTCGAAATGACAAGAATCAGGGCTCAGCGATCGAGGGCCATCGGATTGGCGAGGCACTCTTCCCACCGGGAAGAGGCCTCTCCTCCACCCTCCATTGCGGAACCTAGCTCTCCGCATCCTGTGGCGACTACGGAGGCGCAGATCGCGACGATCGTGCGGCAGATGACTGTGCTGACGGACGCGGTCAAGAGCCTTCAACAACAACCAATCCGGTTGCCACACTCGCCGGTGGAGCAACCAGTGGCACACCCGATGCCCTCTAGGAGCAGCCGCCGACGCCTGCGTCGGTCTCCATCCCCTCCCCAGGAGCAGCCGTCACGGCACTCCCATCGAGGGGGGAAAGGCGGACACAGCATGATGCCCACCAGTCCCAACGACTGTCTCCTTCCCAGCTGGAACGAGCAAGGAAGGAGAAGCGGCCGCGGACACCGTCCACCTCCCTCTCAGATTCGTCGGGAGACTCCACCCCCGGGGTCTCTCAGCACCGACGGGCCGACGACTACGAACGCAGGTTCGAAGAAATCGACCGTCGGCTTGTCCAGCTGCAGGTGGACGGACAGAAGTCCTCGAACGACGTCGACTTTCAGACCGCCCAACCTCTCTCCCGACTCATCCTCGACGAGCCGATCCCTAGTCGGTTCAAGATGCCTCATGTGGAGCCCTACGATGGCTCCACCGATCCAGTTGACCATCTGGAGAGCTACAAGGCTCTCATGACGATCTAAGGGGCGATCAATGCCCTTCTCTGCATCGGCTTCCCCGCCACACTTCGCAAGGCCGCCAGGGCCTGGTACTCCGGCCTCCACCCGACTGTTCTCATTTGGTTGGATTCGGGGTCCCCCCAGTGGGAAGAGAACCCCCAGAAAACAGAAGAAGAGACAAAGAAGAACTGGTTCTTCCATCCATGAATCGATGATGGAAGATCAGTAATAAAAGAGAGACCCTTCCGAGGGTTGAAATACCACCACCCTCGGACTTTGGGGTGGGGTCGGAGAACAAAAAAAGTTTGGAAGAGCGAAATACGAGGATTGGTCGGCAAAAACCGACACAACAAGGCAAAGCTGACTACCAGTCGGACCGAGTTCGGCGCAAGCTGCGCCGGACACAGTCCGTAGTAGTCCAGCACGTTTCGGACAAATTCTGAAACCGAAAAGCGAAGACCGGCCCGGAGGTCCTCGACGTAGAAGGCCACCTGGCCCGTAGGCAGGTTGTTAACCCGACCATCGGCTCTAGGGGCGAACAACCGAAACTGCTCGGGATGCAGTACTGCTCCCGGAGCTGATCGACGTTCGGCCCCGAAAGTGAAGAGACCTCCACCTCCGGGGTCGACCGAGAATCGTCAGTCAGGTTCCCCGACCGACTCCCTCATGGTGAAGTTCTAGCCATGACACCAGAACTGAGAATGGAGAGTGAAGAAGAAGAAAGAGACAGAAAATTCCAAGGAAGCAAAGAAAACACAGGAAGACAAGGACGAAAGCTCTTAGAAAACCCTCTAAGGGAAGAGATGGGGACAACTACCTGGGACAAAGGGGACCGCTCAACCAGGGTCTCGACAGTAAGTTTGAAAAGTAAAAATCTGGATGCAGGTGACCCTGTATATATAGTGCCCCCTGACGGCCGAGATGAAAGCACGACCAGCGAGGATCTCCCAGATCGTGACACGTGGCGGCATCTGGGCCTTCCTTCGGCCCGACGGTTCGATGCACCGACCCCAGATCAGGCCACGTCGCTTTCATCCGCCTGAAATAATCTGGCCCAATGGCCCCCTGCCACGTGGCGGAAAGGCCGTGGTGGTTCGCGTTCCCGAAGAGACGGCAGAAACGGTGGTTTCCATTCCCGATAGGACGCCTGACATCGATGGGACGTCTGACACCGACGGGACATCCGACACCGATGAGTCGCCTGACATCCGTAAGATGTCTGACGCCGGACCGAACGTTGATACGGTCGCCAGAGTCAGAGCATAATGCGATGGATATCCACTCCTTTCGCCCGACGCCGCCGCCCACGCAAGGACGCTGGCCAGCATGCCATCTGACTTAGGAGTGGGGGGGCAACTATTGGGATATACCGGCCAGTCACTCTCACGCCGACTCACCGTCGGGCCCGCCTAACCGGTGCCCGACTCTACCGACCGACATCGTTCGACAGAAGGTATGTCGGTCGGGATGACCCTTCCCGAGCCCGACTGGCCGAACGACGCGACCTGACCCCCGACTTTGGCAACACATCAGACTGGCCATCGGGGGTGGTGGCCGATGTCCGATCCCCACGATGCGCCGCTCCAGCCGACGGTGTCCCTAGGTCTTCACCCGACATCCTACGGCCAAATGCAGACGTATGGTCGGTCGGCTCCTCCAAACACCGTACGGCTGCTGAGGACCACCATCCTGACAAAGGCATGCGGCGTAGCCGCCCTGGGACACCGTCCCACCCAAGACATGGTTCAACCCTAGTGATTTGACAGCTCCACGGAGATTTGACAGTCCCACGGCGATTCTGACAGCCTCTGGCGATTTGATAACTCTCCCATTGTCTGCGCCATTAATGACGGCGCCATGCCGCGCTCTATTATAAAACGGGGAAGGCAACAGTACTGGAGGAGGTTCCTTCGAAACTCTTGGACTTACTCTCTCTCTCGCTGAACTCCTTGATTCTTTTCTACTGTTGTCTAGTCTCCTCTTTGACTTGATCATCGGAGGATCTCCGTCGGAGTCACCTCCGGTCAGTGTGGGCTTCTTTTGCAGGCGCTCATTCCCGACGATCAGACGATGAGGAAGTTGGCCGCAACAAGTAGTAACTCAAGCAGTGTAGGAATTAGTATGGCTGGTATACTGAAGTAGGTAAAAGGATAAGAATATTTGAAGCATTGGATATCGAGTTTACGTAAAGCATTAATTGATGCTGGTGTGGAGAAAGGAGATTGTGGATTGCCCCTTTTTTTTTGGTAAAAGATTGTGGATTGCCTTTTACATCACTTCATTTATACATTTAACAAATCTATTCCTTCGTGGTTCGACCATATAATGGCATGTTATGATTGCCAAGAAAGATGTCGTGATGTTCATTGTTCACAAACCTCGGGTGAGAATAGGTGAATTTTTCTTGATGGGTATGTTGGAAGATGCTATCATTTGGGTTCAAATTTGAGGTCACCCTCCAGTGCAGTCGCTAAGGAAAGGAATGCCCACCGAAAGACCGAGGCATATGCTAAACGAAGATTATGTAATCCAACTTTAAATAGTAGGGCGGTTACGATGTTGTTGTTGGAAGAAGCGTTCTTGTTTGGAGCAAGTCCAAGCACATTAAATGCCATAAATTTTGAGTTGGCATGAGTGAAGAATGGAAGCAATGTTTTTTTAATCATTTGTTGATGATAAACATGATCAAATACTTTTGGACCTTTGTTTATATAGAAAGTGATGTAGGAAATATCCCTCCCACTTCAATCCAAGAGGAGAAACCAGACTGGGGTGATCGACTTTTCCACCTCAGCAACGGACGATTTGCCTCGCAATACTTGGCACCAGTCATGCCCAGAATTATTATCCAACTGCTGTGGCGCAAATAAGATGCTTGAACCTGCCAAGTGATGGCTCATATGGCCATATATTAATCGTCGGGCGCAATCATGAGTGCATGTTCACCGTGAGGTGTTCGCCGCTCATCATGAAAATGGCCGACCTCTCTATAAATAGAGAGAGGCAGGATGTTTGAACCTGCGGCCGGATGATAGCTCATTCGGCCACATATTAACCATGGGGTGCAATCGCATGCGCACGTTCACCGTAGGGTGGCCGCTGCTCATTGTGGAAATGGCTGGCCTCTCCTATAAATAGAGAGAGGCAGGAGACCTTAAGCACGTCTCAACCCATTTTCATTTTCTTACTCTCATTCACTCTTCCCATGTTCTTTTATTCGTAGCTGGCTTAAGCGTCGAAAGTCTCCATCAAAAAATCTTCGCACGCAAGGGACTTCATTTGTAGGTCCAACCTTCTATTCAAGAGCCTTTGCCAATCCACTAACCTTGATTCAATCGACCTAAGTTTTGTCTAGAGATCAGCAGCAATAGGAAAAAAGGGATGGCTCAAAAGATGTGTAAAAATTCAATATTGCCTGGCCTTGTGAGGCATGGCATGTTGGAATGATTCTATAGTTTTAGAGTTAATTCTCTTTTTTTATTTCTTTTGAGAGAGAGAAACATAAGAGGTTTTAGAGTTAATTTGATGATGGTAATAACCGTTACAAGATCTACCAAATATCGAAATTTACAAGACAATTTAGATTAGAGAAAGATTATACAATCATAAATTTCAGGGTAAAAATCGAGAATGGAAATCACTGTTTTTCGAGGTAAAAGTCATGAATAGGAACACCTTCTCTTCGGCTACTAGGACAAGTCTTAGAACATCAAAACTATTACATCACGTTTTTCACAGTTTAGAAAGGAAATGCTAAAAGCTCAATCATCTCGAATTATTTATGCCACTCTCCCAAAAAAATAATTGGGTAACAAAATGAGTCAAGAGAATGAAGATTTTCGCTTTTCTACATCCCAACAGCCTTGCTATTAATCTTAATCTTTATCTTATACCCTTTTATTGTATGGTGCATTAGTCCTCATATCATATATTTTAGAATAGTAGCAAGGATTTTTGCTCTCCTTTCAAACTTTGGCATCTTGAGAAAGTACCATATATGCACCTTCTATTCGTTTTCTTTTTATTTAATTGCTTCTATCCTAAACTACTATATATTTTTATTGGTATAATTAATTAGTTTGCAACTTAATATGTCCATTGGGGCAATCAGATTTTTTTTTTTTTTTCATTCGTACTCATGATATATTTTCAAACCCCACAAGAATCGGTGTGGCGCCACCCTACCATCCACCCTTAGTTAGGCATAGCATTTTGTTATCAAAATGGGTCTTCCTAACTGTCACGTGCCTGGCTGGGCCTGCTTGCAGCACGGAGGACCACATCCACTTAGTTCTCCCTGTCTACGAACTGGGTGAGAAGCCACGTAATGTGGATGATACGGCACCGACCATCGCACCCATCACCCATGGCAAAGGATCCATTTGGCCCAATTTGTTACGTCACGACAGCCACGTTGCCGTGTCGTATCCGTGTACCAAAGAAACTTTAGGGTGATGGGATCCAAAAGTAATCCTGTATCAGTAATGACCGCTCGATCTTGATCCTATGGTGACCAACTTCTTGATTGTGATAAAAAAAAATAGGACACTGTGATTGAGAGCAGACGTGGGATAATCCGGCCCACTTGACAATTTGTACGTTTCGGATAAATACGCCACAACCGAAAAGAAAAGATCGTTATATTAACATCAATGAGCAGTCTATTCTATGCAACCAAAAATAGCTGTCAGCTTTCGGAAGAATCTGCCGCAAAATCCGGTATATTCTAACTCCAATCCTACTGCATGATTTTTTTTTATTGGAGTTTCTATTATTTTTTCTTTGTCTCACTAATTGATTTTGTTCTCTTTTTCGGGCTATAAATTCTTTAATTTAGCTACAGTATTTTTATAATATTTTATTATAAAAAATATTTATAATATTATATATTAACTTTTTGAATATATTTTATTTTTTAAAAAATAATATTTTATTATTTTTTTTTCTTCTTTCTTCTTTCTCTATCCAACCGGCAACCACCTACGTCCCTAGCCCTCGATGCCACCCGTGGCTCCTCCATGCTCACTCCGCCCAACCCCCCACGCCTTCTCCGCATCACCATCCGACCTGACCGGCCACCTAAGTCTCCTCTGTTCTTCTACGCACGCCCCTCAGGCGGCCCAAGCCTCCTCCGCGACACCAACCCCCTCCTCAACCCCCCTCCCCGACGCCCCCGACGCACCTCCTCTGGCATCTACCGGCGCTTTGCATCCCCCCCAATCCCCCTCCCACCACCCCCAATAGCCCATGCCTCCTCCACTCTCGATTTCACACCTCCCTCCCTCCAGCATCCACCGTTACTCCGTGCCCCCCCACCTTCCACCCCCGACGGCCCATGCCTACTCCACTCTTGGTTCCATGCCCCCCTTCCAACGTCCATCGCCATTCTAAGCCCCCCTACCCCCACCCTCAGCGGCCCATGTCTCCTTTGCTCTCAGTTCCGTGCCCCTCCCATCCAGCATCCGCCGTCACTCTGCATCCCCCTAACCCCCAGCCTCCTCCACTCCTCTGCGCATGCCCCCCGCGGCTTGCACCTCCTTTGTGCCACCAACTCTCCCGACAGCCCATGCCTCCTCCACTCTCGATTCTGCAGCCCCCCACCCCCCTCAAGTGTTCGCCGTTGCTATGTGCCCCCACCAACCCCCCCCCCCCCATTGCTCTTTTTTTGCCATCGCGCCACCCTCCAACCTCCGACACCCACGGTGCTCTATGTTCACCCCCCTCCAGTAGCCTAAAGAAAAAAAAAATATTTGAAAAATAAATTAATTTAATTATAGTATAAAATAATTTTTAATTTTGAAATATTTACCGCACCAGCTATACACATGAATACTCCACTGTATTAAAATCTGAATCATCCATATTTAATCCGATAATCAAAAATAAATAAAAAATAAAAAGATCAAAATATCTTTTGAAGCACCATAGTAAAATTCTAAATTTTTTTATCTATATTAATAAAAGCCGGGTGCATTACTCTTCATTAGCCTCTTTTTATCTTTGGCATCCTCCCAAGATAATTTGCTTTCTAACTCCTAAGTATTCATAGCATATTTGTATTAATGCTCTATTTAATCAATCACGCGCGCATATATATATATATATATATATATATATATATAATATATATATATATATATATATATATATATATATATATATTTGAAAGATGGAAAAAATGAGGGTTGTCTCAGGAAAAAGTAAACGGGCAGAGGACAAGCCAAGCCATAAAAAAACGATACTTAACTTTTTGGATAGTTTTAGTCGAAAAAAGAAAAAAAAAGGTTTGGGCAGAAAAGGATCAAGTATTGAGCGGCAAGAAGTTACAGGACGAATGCAATGCCATGGCGGACACACACTCTCTCTCTACATTCCTTCTTTTTGACTCAAAAGCGGCCAGGATTTCTTGGAAATCTTGATGCTCTTTGACCAGGTCAGACGATTGCTTATATGGAATTTTAAAAGAAAATTTGCAAAATATATGAAGGGTTACATATAGGAGCCAACATGTTAGGACTCAGATTATCGACGTAAAATTATCGATGTTAGCCAATCGGCTTTCCGCGTTCATGTTAGGACTCTGGACCTCCTATATCTCTCACTTTGTTGCAACAAAAAATTTGTACGTTAGGAGAATTATATTGCACTCGATATTTCTTCAAAACCTCTAAAACAAATTTAGAACATAATTTTGTGGTCAAGTTAATGGGTCGCTACTTCCATAGAATTTGTGAAAAACCCTACTCTACCTTAAAGATCAACTACTTAGCGTGGATGGATCAAAAGAAAAAGGCCATGCAGCCACTAATTTCAAAATAGATGATCGGATATATGCCTAAAAAAATTTGATTGCCTCCGACTCTCCAAAAGTTGTGGCCTAGATGATTACCATGCAAATAAACAGAAGAAAAAAAGGTCACGCGTTCCATCAATCCCACAAACCCTCAACACCCAAACCCCGTCCCTATCAACGTGAAGGCTCCTTCCAAGCAACCCCAACATTCCAACATTCCACCATCAAATCGGTGGCGACGTCAAAGCTCCTGTTTTGGACTGCCTGCCTTATTCTATTTTGCTTTGATTGTTCTTGACGTCTAAGTCCTTCTCTATTTGCTTTCCCAATCTTTTGGCTCCTCGAGCACAGTTGGAGCTCTAATCAATGATCGCATGCAAACACTGACAGCTAAACAACCAAGTCTGGAATATATACCCATAAAACACTTTATTTCAGTATGTCTTCGTAAAACTGGTTGCTTGGGTTTTTATGATTTGTTAGTTTTTTTAAATAAATTTTGTGAAAAAAATCCAATGAAACATTTTTATTAAACTTGTTCAAGTTTTATATAAACTAAGTTCGGCTCAGAGTTCACAGTTCGGGTGGTTGGCTATAGTATTAAATTGCAATCCAAGTTTGCGATGCCGTAGCACACGCCGTACCACACCTAGCGTACCATTAAAGAGATATTTGAAAGATTACATGCAATTATCCAAAGATTTAGGATCTCACTGAAAATGAACAAGCCTAATACTCTTATACTTAAAATATTCATATTTAATGAAAGAAAGAAGGTGCCTAATCCATGCTAAAAACGATGAATTGACTCCCCTTGGACAATACTAGTTCCCAAAAGTTAAATAATAAGACAACCCTTTTACATCCTTCACCGAATCAAATCTCTAAGAGTAAAAAATTTTAATAATATAATCTAAGATTGCTATCAGTATATGCCACACTATTTATTTGTTTATTCACGGACAAATCCCTGAAACAATTCAATTAAAGGTTACAAGATTCTTCAGTTGGACGAAATGTCTCATAGAACATCCATACCACAGTAAGAGTCAACTACCGTCAACTAAGCACATGCTTCTATATAATTCCTTGTAGCCCTTGTAATTATAGCACGGGAATTCTTCTCATCAAAGCTTCCGAAAATATCATTTTTTCAAAGAGTTGGGAGGCAATTACAAGCCAACAGAAAGAAATACTGGATAGTAAATTAATAAAAGGTCAGTTCATTAATTGGCTGATGTATCTCAAGCTGTGTTATAATACATTTAAGTTTATGGAATCATATCTTGTCTGTTGATCGAACTTAATAGGTCCTCAAGCTCTCTTCTAATATATAAATTAGTTATAGACGTCCTTAGGAATTAAATATAAATGTTGAATTTGAGCATTTACATTAAACTGCTAAGGAGAACTACCACGCGAATATCAGAGCCTGTATATCGTTATTCAGATTTGACAAATAAATCTAGTGGTTAAGAAAACTAGCTCAGAAATGCACCTAAATATGTATGCCTACATGTTACATTAAGCTCTCTCTCTCTCTCTCTCTCTCTCTCTCTCCGTTTCCTATCTTTTACTCTCCGTAAGGCAGGTACTCACTCGTCTATATACATGCAATCTTAACGATTCATTGGTCAAAGAAATATGGGAGTTCAACAACCGCACATAATTGTAGACACCATTTGCTACTTAATGCAAGGGAGAACCCATGATAGATGCTTCACCGAACCTGGTTGCTGGCTTCCTCGGATGCAGTAACGACAGTGTAATTAAGACCCCTCGACAACCATCCGTTTATTTCGTAATCTACAAGAGTGGCCCTAATTAAGGTTAGGTCAATGCTAGCTAGCTACAGGACGCACCACGAAACAGTTTTTGTCCATTCCTGTCGCCCTTGCTTTCTTCTCTTCTATATACTTTCCTTCCGTTCAGAGAAATACGTGAACACTGTCAGCGCCACATTTCATTTTCAACATCATCTTTTTTATATTTCACTACTTACGCTCATACGAGGCACGACACCCCATATGTATATATGAAGAAGATGAGAGAAAACAGTCCAACTAATGTACGAAAAATAAAGACCGCCATCCTAAAGGGAGATCTCCCTCGTTCAGCATAATATATAGTATATTACATACTTGGAATCTATATGCAGAACAGATCACAGACGATTACGACCATGATAGTGCTCATGTGAGGCAACGTGAAGCAGAGAGCATGGGAATCTCTTCCCCACTCTCCATCTCTCTCTCTTTTTTCCTTTCCTATTTCAACAAGGAAGGGAGGGCCAACTCATAAAGCTAAAGCTGCTCCCTGAACAGAAGACGACCCCCTCTCACGCCTATTAGCCTCTCTCTCTCTCTCTCTCTCTCTCTGGTGTAACCCCACAAATCCACCACCAAGATCATCCCCTCTCTACAGCCCCATGTGGCCATGCTCACAGACCAAACAAGGGTTGCATCTTGGCATTTAGCTTGAAATTCCGAGCCTCTTCTCCTTGGATATTGCAGCACTCATACACCCACTTCCTTTACGTTGCTTTATTTTCCTCACTCTCTCTCTCTCTCTCTCTCTCTCTCTCCTCAATTGTCCCTCGGGTTTCCATTTCCACTGCTCTCACTTCTCCTCCCTCCTCCCTCCTTTTTAGTTGTACATGGCCAGTCTGCCTTTATTCTCACTAAGGGTGGGGGGAAGGAAGAGACCGCCTTGGTCGTCGGGAAAGCAGACGAGAACCAGATTCCCTGTGGCATGGACCCATAAAAACAAAGAAGGGAGTCTTTAGGCATTTCACCATTGCTCTTCCTTTCCCTATTCTTTTGCTTCTTTGGTATTCACTGTTTTCTTTTCTTTTCTTTGTTTCAGTGCATGTGCGTGTGAGGGTATGCTTCTACGACTGGCATCGGTCTTAGGTTAAACATTCTAACGGATTCTTGGGTCTGCATGGATTTTAGTGAGATCTTGGCTTCTTTTCAGTCACCCCCCTATCTCTCTCTCACTTGCGGCTTTGATGCAGGCTAGGGTTGAGTAGCTAAACAAGAGTCTACATGATGGGTCAGATTAAAGAGCAAAAAGAGAGGAAAAGTAGTGATTCGAGGCAGAACCCAAATCAAATCCAACTGTATACTGCTCAAATAAAGTGGTTGCCGTTCTGTCTCCTGTTTGTGTGTGTGGATGTCCATGTATGCACATGCATATAGGTTTTGTAGCCAATGAACACCAATAGCCATTGGAAATTAAAGAGAACAGATGCAGTCCCTCTCACCGTAATATATATACTCTCCTCCTAGCGCTAATTCTAGTCTTTTAGACAAAACTTTAGACCAAATATATGATAATCTCTCTCTTCCCCCCTTCTCTCTCTCCACACTCAAACATACTATATATATACATATATTATATAAATGTATGTACGTATTACATTATATATATGTATTTATATATATGAGACCATGCCCTACGAAATGCTAAGTGGAATTAAAATGACAGACTCCATGACTCAATATAACATTACATAACATTTAAATGGTGGGACCTGTATATAGTACTAAGGCTTTTTTTTCTCCCCGGTTAGAGACTAGGGTATTTTCAGCCTCCAAATGATCAGAAAATATCGTTAAAGACAAACTCAGTTTGCAGGAAATTTATCTCTAAAATAACAAATGCACAATGCAAGATAGCGCATGAATGAATACAAAGTTACATGAAAGGAATGTTGGTCAAAGATGAGTGCGCGACCGGGCAATGTCTTAAAAGGATGAGAAAGAATACTGCAACAGAGCTTTAATCTGCGTGCAGTGTAGAAAAAGCTTCAAAGTTGGTTGTATCAATCTTAAAGCTGTGACAAGTATTTCGGCTTGCATCATCTCAAATTAGAGTTTTCTACATAATTAGAGATATCAAAGTGTTGGGAGTAGCTACGGCTTCCAGTCTCTAGGGAAGTTAAGAATAGGAAGCGAGAGAGAGAGAGAGAGACTGCTATTTATAACACTTAAATTGCAAGATCATGAAATGCCTAAACCATGGATATTCCTATACCGAACCATCTCAAAAAAGAATCTACGCCAATCAATATTCAAACTATGCTAACATAGATCACATTTATTCCCAGATGAGGTCTTAGTTGTGAAATCATTATAAATGTGGACCTGTGTTTTCCTTTAATAGTCAATATGAAATGCTGAAGCCTACTTGAGCACACCAGGGCAGACCCAACTCCTACTCCTCATACACGCAGTACGTAGATATAATTGCGTCTGATAAAGAAGTATGCATTCTAATGAATAATTTGCATAAATATGCTTGTAAAACTATTCATGGGTTGCTATTGTTGACAGAGATCATCACATGGCAAGACAATGAGTGCTGAAGTTCACAGGAAATTAGCTATTCCAGAACAATTGAAGTACAGTGCTCGTGCTCATTTGCAACAACTAACTCTGCATGTCAGAGATACCAAGTTCCATGAACTTGTCCACCACATTTTTGGAACCATAGTATAATATACGGGGAAAAAAAAGGAAGACGCAGGAAAACACCAATCCAAAATAAATCAAAGACAAGAGCTGCCTACCGTTTCTACAGTTCTTCACAACTTGTTGAACGGATGTCACCCAGCATTTTAGACCTCTCGAAACCGTCGCAAGTTCAGAAAGTTTTGTAGTAATCAGCTACCGTTGCTTCTTCCTTTCTCTAGTCAAGCGCGCATGCAGTTCCTTCCGTGAAGCCATTGAGAAAAAGAATTAAGCTTCCAAGTGAAGTGTATGGTTACCACGAAGACCGTAGAACTACAAGAGATTGCCAGCTGACGAAGAGTTGAAACCCGAGAGGTCTGGTGCCCAGCCGCTGCCACCGCTGCTGCCTCCACCGCTACTGCTGCCCCAATATTGATCGTTTCGAGGAACGCTTGAGTACTGTCTCGGCAAACCGAGCCCCTGTTGGTTGTCTTCCATCTTCACTGAAGCCAGCTGCGTGATGAGCCCAGAGGCAGTTGCCTTCATGTGGACCGACCCGGCGAACGGTCCGGCGCCGACCCCGCCACCTTCTCCGTCGAAAAGGAAAAGCCCAGGAACTGGTGCCGGTGGCGGCAGCGTGGGTTCTAACGCTCCCAAGAAAGGGAACTGCTGGATCTGCGGAAGCCTCCACTGTTCCAACCCAACACCACCGCCCGAGCTGCTGTTGATCCCCACCTGATAGTCCACCGCATCAACCGGTTGGATCCCAGCAAAGCTCAACCCGATGTTGGGGTGGTTGTAGTCTGCCAGTGGGTGCAACGAGGGAGGCATGAACGGCAGCTGGGACGGCATGGGGAGGTTGGATGGGATTGCACCGCCCATACCGACAGATGTTGCAGTGGAGGAGGTCGAAGAGGAGGCGCAGGCCTGGCGGTCTGCGGTGGTGGTGGCGGCTGAAGACTTGGAGGAGCTACTGTTGGCGGACTTGGTCCGCTTGTTGCGGCGGCAGCCACCACCAACTGGGACGTTGCGAAGCGCCCCACCGCGCGTCCAGTAGCGGCGGCACGTCTTGCAGAAGTGGCGGGGCTGCGACAAGGAGTAGTTGTTGAAGTAGCAGAACTTGGTGTTGGTGGAGTCACAGCGAGGGCACTTGAGCGCCGGCTCCGGCTGGGGATCTTGGCGAGGCGGGCACGCTCCGCCATCGATCCAGGCCTGATCGAGCCTGCCATCGGGCCCTCCGGGCGCGGTGCGACCGCACCCGTGGGGAGCTGGGGAGCCTCGCCACTGACGCCACCTCTGCTGCTCCCAGGTTGATGAAACGCTTGCTGCTACATCAATCGATAACAAAAAAAAAAAAAACACAAGATAAAGGAAATTATAGTTACCGGTATATTCAAGAAGAGAAAAGCGTGAGAATATTTCTGGCTTTTTATTATGCTTTTTTGATGAATAAGCTACAGAATAAGAGAAAATTTGGGGAAAAAAGAAGGAAGGGAAGAAGAGAGGAGAGGAGGGGACTCACCTGGTTCCAATTAGGCGGATCTAGGTAGACAGGAACAGATGGAAAAACCATGGTTGGATGGAGGGTTTATTTTTGGCTTTGCTTCCTTTTTTTTTTTTGGGCAAAAGGTTGATGGGGTTTATAAGATGGTGGAGAATCACATCCACAAGGGGTTGCAGAGAGAAGAAAGCAATGACAGAGAGAGAGAGAAGGAGAAAGAAAGGAAAAGGAGGGAATTTATTTCCTTTCTTCTGTGGTGGCTTTTATATTTTCATTTTCTGAGGCTGGGTTGAATGAGCTGATACGAGGAGAGAGAGGGAGGGAGGGAGGGAGGGAGGAAGCGGGGGAGGAAAGAGAGAGATTAATTTCCTTAGGCACTAAGTTTCTAAATGAATTGCTGTGGAGCAGTGGGAGGGGTGAGTGGATACTTCATGCATGGAAAGTTGAGATAGGAAAGGGGTTCAAGGAGGAGGGTCCATGGAAGCCCTAATAATATTATTATTAATTGATGAGAAATAGTTAAAAACATGGTGGAACAGTAAGCAAACATATGGAAAGGAAAAAGGTTGGGCTTGGTGGTGGGGTGTGGGAGTGTCGCCGTCGACTCTCTCTCCTCCCTCCTTGCTTGCATGTAGGATATGTATGAAGATTATAGCCCTCTTACCATGTTTTTGTGTGCTTGCACTTTTTAATTCCTTTCCTTTCTCCAAATGCTACATAATTCTCTAAGAAAATGTTCGGAAAGCAATGCACAACAGGAATTTCTACATTACTCATGCTCTGTGTGAATTATTTGCTGAAGTCACGAACATGGAAACCTCCACAGCAAAATATTGATATTATAAAGGTTTATGACTGTAACTAATTGTAACTATGAATGTGATGTTAAGCTAAGTGTAGCATAACATGTTCTCACTTGATCTAACCCAATATTTTGTGAATAAAAGCGGTACTCAGAAGCGAACAGTAAGCAAAAAAGGGAGAAGGTTTGTAGGGATTTTTCCTAAATATAAGTTAATAGGTAAGGAAGAGGAGCTACATATGTCTAGCATAGATCCAATGCTTCAGACTATTTTTTCTGAGAAGAAACCCTAAAATTAATATCATTATATACTTCAATATATGCATGTTACGAGGTGTTCATAATTTTGTTTAAAGCTAAATTTCTTTTCTTTTGTCCTTTTTGGAGATTAAAAAGTTTGTGCTTTGGTTCAACTCTACCTCCATTTTTTAATTCATAATTGATGAAGCAGCACAAACTTATTTGTAGGGGGTACACTAATCAAGTTCATATTTTAGGTCTGTAACACCAAATTCTGAGAAAAATGGGGCAATAGCCTTCGAAGATTATATTAAGCAATAAAAGTTTTAAATTTATTGCAGATTTCTCTTTTCTAAAGAGTTCGATACCGTGCAAAAACAGCACAGATGCTTATTAATTATTACCACCAAGAGTAGTAGGAGGCAGCAAAATCCAGATACCTTCGCAAAGCATTTAAAAAATCCAAATTGGCAACTTGAGTGAACATCATAGTGCACACATGATAATTTACTGGTTTGATGCCAAACACTAATCATGTTTCATGCCTAAACCTTGTAACTAGGCTGATGATGTAACGTTAGTTCAATATAGGATTAGGATAATAGTTATAGACTTACCTGTTATCATTGCGCTATAACCAAGACGCATTAGCAAACTCTCATTCACTTGCACGACTTTATATGCATATACACTAGTAAACATTTTTTTTGAACAGTTATTAACGAATAAACTAACCAACAAAGAACCTTCTTATTGAAAACATAATCTATGTACTCTAGCCATCATCACGTCCTCTTGTACCCATCTACTGATTAGCCAACATTAAATAGAGGCCCTGTGTCGTGGTTGAACATTTCCAAATAAGCTGTCAGAATCTTCACTACCTTCAAGTCATTCACACGAGTTCTTGGAGACTAGGATGCATGCAGTAGTTTCTCAGGCGAGGAACTCTATGAATATCTTGATAAATAAGGTGGGATGTTATAGGCAGTGTACTCATACCATAATTTCTATGTGGAGGGTGTAGGCTTTCAAAAACATTCTTAAATCTAGAGATAAACCGTGAATCATTCTCACGGGCCTATAATTCTTCAAACTGAAAGTCCTCACCAACACTAACAAATGCCATGATTGAGGAAAAAAATCTTCACATGATCACTTCCAGCTTTTTTTTTTTTTTTTTTTTTATTGGCAATGAGATTGATTTGCTCCATTTCCAACTGATTTCGTAATTAATCCATCACTGTGACCATACCAGAGTTTAAAAACATGGAAACCAGATTTCCCCAGATTTTCAACGATCTGAGTACGTAGATCAACAGCTTGGATGAGTTAAATCACAAGTCGATACTAAAAAAAAAAAAAGTTAATATAATATAATATAATATCAAATGAACATAAATAATTTAAAATTATAAAAAATAAAGTACTAAATAATAATTATATAAATTTAATTGTGCATAACATAGGTGACATATTTCTAATATCATAGTTCTAAAAATATGTTCGAGTTGGATCACCAATCTATTTAAAAAACTCAGTCTAGCTAGTTATCAAGTTGAATTGTGCAGTTTTTGATCGAATTATTTAATTTAATATGAGAAATCCAATCAGATATCTGAGCAATCCAATCTGAATAGAACAATCCTTGAATTGGATCATCAAGTTTTTCAGTATTGGGCCATATTGACTGAATAAAGATGGGTCCTTGGTGTTGTTTGCCAGCATATTATTTTGATTGAGGTTGAGATGTCCCCACGTTTGACTAATCTAGGAAGACTAGTAATGTGCAGCACATGCATGACTTCTTGCACCATATTTTAAGTGAAATTGGAGTGCTCCCTCCTTAAAAATTGAAGAAATTTTACTTCTACCAACCGCCCTTGCAATACTAGTTGTGGTTCATATTCCACTAGATAGATCCAGGGCAATTGCTCTCATCTTATAGCAAAATCCTAGCGGCCAAAAAGCCAAGAGGGAATCAACCTAAAAATTTTCAGGACCAACCAAATTAGCCCTTTCCAAATTTTTCCTTGGAGAAGCGAAGATGGCAAGAAGCATAAAAAGTTAAAGCTCCAGAGTCTTACGAACAATATGAGAGAGAGAGAGGGAAAGATAGAGAGAGAGAGAGCGCGACGGACATAGCGGGAGAGGATGAGGACAACTCATCAGATGCTCCTGGTCGGGGAATTGCAGCCGAACGTCTGATTTGTGGGGCCCAGCCCGAATATTATGGGTCGGTCCAAACCCCACCACGTTGACGCCCGGCCTCACCAATCGCGCAAAGAACTCCGTCCCGCGCGAGCCCATCCCAGTTTACCCTGTACCCCTGCCATCTGAACCTTCTGATTGACGGGACCATCATAAAGAGTCCCTTCGATCCATCCATCCATCGCAATGCATCCTTTAATCATGTCTCTTGGTCCAACGTTTCAAATTGGAATGATCACAACATTATAATAAATGTTACAACTTTATTACGTGTGCTCGTGTGCACGCATCCCCGCAGCTAGCTGTATTCTGAACCTTTTTGTTTTCAATTCATGACAGGGTTAAGACTATTATAGTAGCTGGTGTAACATCGCTGAGGTCTGCTCGTTCATCGTGCACATGCATAATAATGTACATCACTGAATGACGGTGATTATCCGATTATGATCTAATAATACTATAACAATTTATTGCTGCCAATCCCTTCATCGCTTGTTCGACAGAAATAAACATCTATAAAATAAAATCCATACTAATTAAAGTTATCTTCGATGAAAATCTTTCGATATTTAAATTAGAAGAAGAGATTGGGCAATAGTAGTCTAAGAATGGAGACAGAACTCAGCGTATAAAAATTAACTTACCGAAACTATTGCCTTACCCCTTTTTTATAGCGTAGATCGTCGTAATCGTCGGATATGATCCCGCATTTGTGGCGTAGAATCACAGGACGGTAATCTCGTAATGGATTATTAGTCTCCATGGATTACGCCGCAATATCTGTAGAGTAACCGTCCATGACAGTTATGATATATTTGAATAAATCGATCGATTGTGCGTCGGAGATTGGCTGTCAGTTAGTAACTCTAAAATACCGACGATCGAAGTAGTCTGTTGTCTGTAGAGTCCGAACATCGGCTGCTTACGGATACCAAGTCGGTAAAGAGAGTTCGATCGGTCGGTTGAAAGCAGTGTCGGCCTGCTCAGCCAACATATAGTTGGTAGTCGCTTCCAGAATTATCTGTTCGTTTGGTGGGTCAAAGTCGGACGTCGGTCGGTGTGTGCCGGAGATCGATCGGTTTATGGAGGTCGATCGATTTACTCCAACAATTGCCCCCCCACTTCCGAGTCCAATGATGAATCATCGCATGCGTCGTCACATGGTTAATCGCCTTGGATGAAAGGAGTTGGTCTGTAATGTTGAATCCTGACTCTGACATCACTTTCATTGGAGTACGGTCGAACAGTCATTTTGTCGCTTTTGAGCCGTCGTATCGGCAGAAAGATCTGGTGTCAAACATTGTATCAGAAATGTGAACCGGCGTCACGGGATTTAATTCTAGCATGTAGATTTTCGCCACGTGTCGAGGTGCCATTGGGTCGGAGTTGTTCACGCGGATGGAGGTAACGTGGTTTGATCTGGTCCAGGTGCATCGAACCGTCGGCTAGTGATGGGTCCAGATGCTACCACGTATCGTCATCCAGCGTGTTGTCGATCTGACCACTTTCATCTGGGCCGTCGGGCATTCCTATATAAAGGGGCCGCTGTCAGCCAGGTACTTATCCCACATTTCATCCTTTCTGATGGGAGAGCTTTGTCAGAGAGCCGCTCTCGAGTAAAAATTATTTTTTGTCATTTTTCAGAGCCCCCCAAATGGTTTTGATGAGTGAGGTTCTTGCAGGGGGTGGTTGGTTGGAGATTCCGATCGATGGCTCCCTGTCGGACCCGGAGGTTTTTCTGTTATGTGGTCCGATTGTAAGTCGGTTTCAGAAGCAGAATCGTGCTTCAAGCCGACGTCAGCTTTTCACCCCTGGTGCCGATGGTGGGGTCGATGATCCGTTATCGTGTATTCCGCATCCCCATCTCAGCTGCATGATCAAAGTCATTTTCATCGGTGGACGAAAATCTGAAGCCTGCCTCTAGCTCTGGTTGTCGGTCGGGCTTCAGCAAGGAGGGTGCGGTCGTTGATCGTATTTTTCATGTAGAAGTAGATCAGGCTATTGGCATGGTTGGTCGGGCAATATGATCGGCCAACCATTTTCGCAGTTTGATCCGATTCATACCGTTTTTGAGCTGGAAGGTAAAGTTTGTTGGAGAAGCTGATTCAAAGTGGGTCCATCGATTCTTCAGCGAAACGAAAGGCGGCGACGAAGATTAGTCAGTTTTTTTTTTTTTTGTAAAGAAAGTTGTAATCGGACTTCGGTCCAATTTTGTAATCTTTTCTTTTTGATAATGAAAAAAGTATTTTTGTTCTGAAATGCTCCTCTGTATCATCGAGTTTGCGAAGTTTGTTTGTAGGACAATCTTCGAATGTAGATCATAAATCCGACCATTCCACAGATTGTAAGGTCTGCTAGTCGTATAGTTTTCGACGTATTTAATTAGGATAATGATAGTAAGTCGTATATCCATTATCCGGATCTTGATCGGGTTTATACGTCGCATTATTTGATAAACAGTGGCAAGCCGAATATCTCTCAACTGGCTGTGGCCATGTCGGTATAATTTCAATCCGACATTGATCATTTTGGTATTTTGCCTTCCTTAGTTGATACCAAGTCGGCAAATTAGCCAGCCATTTGAACGGAAAGCTGACTATGAGGGCGGCATGACTTTTGTAGAGGAAATCTGTGTGGCCGGTGCTAGCCTCCCATTGAAGTAGATAGGTCGGTTCTGCGGGGAGTCAGAATGCAGTCGGTGGTCAGGCTGAAGGTTTCTGACTTCTTTGGAAAGTCAGACCCCAAGCCATGACATCGATGATCCAGCCTCCACAACGAGGACCAACATTTCATTAGAAGTCTGGTTTCCAAGTGCGTACAGGGATTACTGATAGTATAACTTTAGATTATCAACGTTTCATGTTTGGAAAATAGCCAAACCTTTCAAGGTTTCGAGCCGATAGGCACCCGATCTGTTTGTCTCTGATATCCTGTAGGGTCCTTCCCAAATCGGAGATAGCTTTCTTTGATCTAGAGGTTTTGAAATTTCTGCTTTTCTCAGAACTAAGTCTCTTGGTCGGAAAATTTTTGGCTTGACTTTGGTGTTATAGTACCGAGCTATCTTCTGTCAGTATGTGGCCATGCGAAGTTGAGCTTTGTGTCGGAGTTCTGGTAGAAGATCTAAGTCAGCTCTCCGACATTCAGAGTTGTTTGATTCATTGTATTGCTCAACTCTTATCGATGGTAACCCGATCTCGAGTGGGATCATCGCCTCCATCCCGTAGGTTAAGTTGAAAGGAGACTCTCCAGTCGGTATACGGGGAGTTCTTCGATACGCCCATAAGACTGAATATAGCTCTTCGACCCAAAGACCTTTAGCCTCATTCAGTCGAGTCTTTAACCCATGCAAGATTGTTCGGTTGGTCACCTCAACCTCTCCGTTTGACTGCGAATGCCCGACTGATGTAAGTTTATGTATAATATGAAACTTCATACAGAATTCTCTGAAGTCCTGATTATCGAATTATCGTCCGTTGTCGGTGATGATAGTATGTGGCAATCCAAATCTGTAGATGATGGATTTCTGGATGAAGTCTTTCATTTTGCATTCGGTGATTTGGGCCAGAGGTTCGGCTTCCATCTACTTGGTGAAATAGTCGATTGCGACCATTATAAACTTTCTTTGACCAGACGTCGAGAGAAAGGGATCGAGTATATCGATTTTTCACTGAGCGAAAGACCAAGGTGCGACAATGGACGTTAGCCGACTGGGGGGTTGATGCTGTATGTTGGCATACTTCTGGCATGGTTTGCACCTCCAGACCAAGTCAGCCGCATCCTTTTTCATGATGGGCCAATAGTAACCTTGTCGCAAAATCTTGTAGGCTAGGGACTTGCCCCCCAAGTGGCTTCCACAAATTCCTTCATGTACTTTCCTAAGTGCATAGTCGGCATCGATCGGTCTTAGGCACTTCAGTAAGAGAAGGGAGAATGACCTTTTGTAGAGACGACCACCATCATCACATACTGGGAAGCTGCCCATCAGATTCGTTTTGCTTTCGCAGGATCTTCAGGGAGGACTCCATCGAACAGATACCGGATGATCGGATCCATCCAACTAGGTTCAACTGTTAGCTGTAACATTTTTTCATTTTTATCGATGCTCGATTGCTCAAGACACTCCACGAATGTTCGATCCAACGAATTGTAAGCAGTTGTTGCTAGTCTGGAAAGGACGTCGGCTCGAGCATTGTCAGTCCTGGGTATATGGAAGATCTCAAAGTGTCTTAAATTCATCACGAGGTCTTTCACCTTTCAAAGGTATACTGCCATGATCGGATCTCAAGCTTTGAATTCACTTTTGACTTATCCCACGATCAATAGAGAGTCGGTGAAGACCTTCAGACTGTCAATC
The DNA here is from genome assembly GCF_000442705.2 of Elaeis guineensis. NCBI lineage: Eukaryota > Viridiplantae > Streptophyta > Magnoliopsida > Arecales > Arecaceae > Elaeis > Elaeis guineensis. Next base: position 67,774,620 of record NC_026006.2, on the reverse strand, counting down.
TCGAGCTCCTTAGCCATTTTCAAATCGATTAAGAGAGCTTCGTATTCGGCTTGATTATTTGAAGCTTTGAAGTCGAACCGAAGGGCGTACTCGGTGACTGCCCCTTTTGAGTTGGTGAGAATGAGGCCAGCTCCACTGCCTTGAGCATTCGATGCCCCATCGATATACAGCACCTAGGTCGACCTTAGATCGGGCTCGAAGGTTATGGCCTCCTTCGTAGTTGCATCTTCCGACTTGTTGTCGGCTATTGTGCATTCTGCAATGAAGTCAGCTAGAACTTGTGCCTTCATGGACGGCCATGATCGGTATTGTATGTTGAATTCACCTAGCTTTACCGTCCACTTTGTCATTCATCCCGATGTATCAAGATGATGCAGAATCATTTTTAATGGTTGATCGGTAAGAACCATATTGGAGTGTGCCTGGAAGTAAGGGCGAAGCCGTTGCGCCGATATGATTAGAACGTAGATCATTTTCTCCACTCTTGAATATCGGACTTCGACGTTATGGAGTACTTTGCTAGTGTAGTAGACGGGTCGATGACTTTTATTTTCACCTTCTCGAACAAGTATCGAACTAACCATCTCTGTCGATATTGCCAAGTAGAGATATAGTGTTTCTCCGACCTTTGATTTTATGAGCAAAGGTGGGAGGTCAAGTACTTCTTCAAATCTCAAAAGCTAGATGGCATTCATCCGATCAGGAGAAGTCTTTTGTTTGTCTTAAAGTCTTGAAGAATGGTAGACACCTCTCAGCTGACCTAGAGATAAATCGACTGAGTGCGGTGATTCTGCCATTCAGTTGTTGTACCTCTTTCTTCATGTTTGGATGCTTCATATCGATGATAGCTTTTATTTTCTTGAAGTTAGCTTCGATCCCCCATTGCAGAACAAGAATCCAAAAAATTTCTCGAGGTCACTCTGAACGTACATTTGGTCGGATTTAACCTCATTTGATGTCGTCGGAGCGTGTTGAAAACTTCTTCCAAGTCTCGAATATGGTTCGAAGTCTGGGTGCTTTTCACCAGCATGTCATCCACATATACTTTCATGTTTCGTTGATCTGTGCTTTGAAGATTTTATTGACAAGTCGTTGATAGGTGGCTCCGATATTTTTCAGATCGAAAAGCATTACTTTGTAGCAGTATAAGTCCTTGTCGGTCATGAAAGCCATGTGTTCCTCATCCTCTGGTGCCATGCAGATTTGATTATATCCAGCAAAGCATCCATGAAGCTCAGTAGTCGATGATCTGATGTTGCGTCTACCAGCTGGTCGATCTTTGGCAATGGAAAGCTATCTTTTAGACAGACTCGATTCAGGTCAATATAGTCGATGCAAATCCTTCATTTTCTATTGGCTTTTTTTACTATGACTACGTTGGCGAGCCAGTCTGGATATATGGCTTCTCTGATAAAGTCCGCTGTGAGTAGTTTGTCAACTTCTTCATCGATGGCTTTCTGTCTTTCCGGGGCAAAGGATCACTTTTTCTATCTCACTGGCTTGCTGTTCGGACCGATGTTAAGCCGATGAGTCATTATTTTCGGAAGAATGCTGGGCATATCCATGGCCGACCAAGCAAAGATATCGGCATTGGCTTTGAGCAATTTGATTAGTTGTTGTCGCTCCGAGTTGGATAATTGTGACCCAATTCGGATCGTTTGCTCGAGATTTTCTGTTATCGGGATGGAAGTCAACTGTTCGACCGGCTCATCCTTTTTTTATTCTCTCTTTGGCCTAATTTATCGGCCGACAGGGAGTCCTCAGGTTTATTGTTCTGGGTGGAGATCGTGAAACAACGTCAGGTGAGTTGTTGATCTCCGTGCATTTCTCCAACGTCATTTTTTATCGAAAATCGGACCAACAGGTGGTATGTCGAGACTATCGCTCTCAGGATATTTAGTCCGAGTCTTCTGAGTATGGCTTTGTAGGCGAGGGTACTCGGACGACCGTAAAAATTATGAAGACGGTGCTTTGTTGTGGTTCAATCCCAGTGGTTAGAGGGAGGGTGATTTCTCCTTCCACTATAATCGCATCTCTTGTGAAGCCGACTAACGGTGTCGAGATTTTTTTGAGTCGGTCAATTAGCAATTTCATTCGAAAGAAAGTCGAGTAAAACAGAACATCAGTTGAGCTTCCATTATCAATAAGTATCCTTTTTACATCATAATTCGCTATTGTTGCTGAAACAACAACAGCGTTATCGTGGGAAGTTTGAATTCTCCGAGCATCTTCCTCCGAGAAGGTTATTACATCATGGAGTCTTGGTCACTTCGTTGACTCTTCGTCAAAAGTTGCCCCCCGGTCCAGCCGTCTGGTGATCATGTTGATGACTCCCGCGGTCAGTTGGTTATTCACGGCTTCCTCAGTCGTTTGGGGTCGTCAATCGGGAGGAGATTAAGTCGGCGGCTTCCTCCTATATTTTTCGAGGTAGCCACATCGTATCAGAGTTTCTATTTTATCTTTGAGCTGGATGCATTGTTTGGTGTCGTAGCCGTGGTCCCGATGAAACCGGCAATACTTTCTTCGGTCTCGATTCCTCATTTTCATCGGCGGAGGGTGTCGTAGATATTTTGCCCCTTCGATCTCCATGAGGATCTGTACACGAGGAGCAGAGAGAGGGGTATAGGAATTATACTTGTTATGTGTCGGCCTCGGACTCCATCATCAAGGTGAGGCTTGCTTATTGGATGGGGGCCTACTTGTTTCGACCGGAGCCCCACTCTTCTTCTGCTTTTTCTTCTGACCTTTGTTTTCTGTCTGGCGCCAGTCAGAAGCTCCTTTTTCTGCACGCATATATTTGTACGTGCATTCTAAGAGTTCAATATACGTCCGAGGGAGGATTTTATCCAGTGAGTACGTAAATCGGAACCCCCTCAGACTTTTTTCATGGTCGATATGGCCATGTCTTCGTTGAGGTCCCTCACCTCAAGCGTGGCCGCGTTGAATCAGATCACAAAATCTTGGAGTGTTTCGGTCTCTCCTTGTTTGATCGAAAAGAGACTATCCGAGATTCATGGCGGCCTCCGGCTGGTGCTGAAATGGGCCACGAAGGAATGTTCCAGCTGTTTGCAGGAGTGGATACTTTCCGATCAAAGCCCAAAGTACCAGGCCCGAGCAGCTTTCCGAAGTGTAGCCGAAAAGCTGATGCACAGGAGGGTGTCGGTTGGGTCAGTGAAACCATCATAGGGCTCCACATGTGGCATCTTGAACCGAGTCGGGATCAGTTCGTTCAAAATAAGTCGGGAGAGAGGTTGGACGGTATGAAAATCAAAGTCATTTGATGATTTCTAACCGTCTATCTGGAGCTGGGCGAGTCGGCGATCGATTTTCTCAAACTTACGTTCGTAGTCTTCAAGCCGCTGATGGTGGGAGACTTCAGAGGTTGATCCTCCCGATGAATTAGAGACAGATGGTGTCCGCGGTCGCTTTCCCTTCCTTGCTTGATCTAACTATGAAGGAGAGAGGCACCGTGAATGGTGGGTAACACGTCGAGAATGTCGCGAGTACCGCTGCTCATCCCATTGAGAGAGTCGAGATCGCCGCTCTGGTGGAGGAGACAGAGATCATCACAAATGACAGTGGCTATGCCTGAAAGGCGCTGAATGCACCACCGGTTGCTCCGTCGGCGGTTGTGGTGGCTGGGTTTGCTGTTGTTAGAGGCTTTTGACTGCCTCCGCAAAGACGTTCATTTATTACACGATCGCAGCAATCTGAGCATCTATGGTAACCACGGGGCGTGGAGAACTGGGCTCTGCTACCGGAGATAGAGGAGGGACCTCTTCCCGATGGGAAGAGTGTCTTGCCGAGCCGGTCGCCATTGATCATTGAGCTCTGGTTCTCGTCATTGCGAGTTTCTTTCTTGTCGCTGTCTTCCCCCTTCCTGACGCGCCAATCTGTTGCTGCCAATCACCTCGTCGCCTGTTCGCCGGGAACGAGCACCTACAAAATGAAGTCCGCACTAACCATAGTTGTCTCCGGTGGGGATCTTCTGATGCCTAAGTTAGAGGAGAAGACTGGGCAACAGTAGTCTAAGAATGAAGACAGAGCTCAGCGTATAAAAATTGACTTACTAAAACTGTTGCCTTACCCCCTTTTTATAGAGTAGATCATCGTAATCATCGGATATGATCCCGCATTTAGCGGCGTAGAATCACAGAGCGGTAATCTCGTAATGGATTATTAGTCCCCATTGATTACACCATGATATTTATGGAGTAACTGTCCATGATGGTTATGATATATTTGAATAAGTCGGCCGACTGTGCGTCGGAGATCGGTTGTCGGTTAGTAGCTCTAAAATACCGACGATCGAAATAGTCTGTGTCTGTAGAGTCTGAATATTGACTGCTTATCGATACTAAGTCGATAAAGAGGGTTCGGTCGATCGGTTGAAAGCAATGTCGGCCTGTTCAGCCGATATATAGTTGGTAGTCGCTTCCAGAAATGTCTGTTCGTTTGGTGGGTCAGAGTCGAGCGTCGGTCAGTATGTGTCGGAGATCGATCGGTTTATGAAGGTCGGTCGGTTTACTCCAATACAACTAATATATAATAAAAAAATAATAAATTTTATTTATAAAAAATAATGATCGGAGAATATTATATATATATATATATATATATATATATATATATATATATATAATATATCGTTGGAAATACAATGCTATATTGTTACCGTTGGTCGTTATTGTATGTTAATATTAAGCGGAGCCCTGGTAAATAACGGCGATTATATAACGGAAAATGACGCTGTGAGAGGGGTTCCATCAAAGCGGGGACTACCGCGTAAAGGAAGGGAAAACCTTATGGTGGGCCCCATTTAAAGAGTCCATAGATCCATCCGTCCATCGCTCCGCTTTGTCAGTTATCTGTTAGTTGATGAGGGGCATTATGGGTGGGACCAAGCGACCGCCCACCGGGCCGAGCCCACAACTCGATGGTGTCGAAGATTGTGCCGGCCTCCGGCTGGGGACCACGTACGGATCAGGTCCATCGAGTGGATGGCCATGATGGGGCCACGCGGTTTTAGGGCAAGCGTCATCACAACAGGGATGGGACGTCGACGTTGGCCCTGGTGGAGGACCACGGCTTGGGCGGTCGCCATCAACACGGGTACGGTTCACCGAACCCATGATGTCACATATTCATCGTCGAACTTCAACCCTCCGATCTACAATGGATTGCTTCGTACGTGATCTTGACGGCCACCTTGGAGGTCGGGGAATCGACACGGTTGACTTGGTGTATCGCAAAGATGATGTTGCATGGCTGAGTCATCGGGACGTTGATGGGAGAAGAAAAGCAAGGCAAGGGGAATTTGAGTTCCTCCAATTGAGATCGGTACACTTGAGACTAGTGTAACAATGCTTTATAAAGAAGCTTGCCTTGACAACCTTCTAGAAGTCAGATCACAATTGCATTTGCATCATTATGTTGTTGTTGCTAATGGTCCTAAAACGAAAGGTCGAAAGGACCCGGGGGTTCAAAATAAAAACTAATTTCCATCAAGTTAAAATCCCGGATTAATGTTGCACAGGCTGCATATGATGCCAGGTAATTCTATCATTCTGCACTACTGCTCAGTAGCGTTTAAGCTCTCAAACTTTGCATCTCAAAAACATTCTGAATCCTTTTTCTCACTTAAATAATCATGCTTGCAAACAGGCCTCTTGGATATTGATTTAAAATTTCATGACTGATAAAATATGAGCCTGTGAACCCATACATTCAACCAGGCCATAGGCCAATACCTTAACATGTTCGCCGAATGTCAAAGGTGTTTCACACCACTGAGCCACCTGCACCATATGCACTTGCATCTACACCCGTCCTTGCAGCATGTAACAAAGAGCAATAGCCACAAGATCCAAGAATCACCTTAGAGGAATTCAAACCCAAGAACTAAGCACAGGAGGGCAAAAGCCATAACGTCTCTACAAGTTTCTGACCTGAAGGGGCCAACTATAATCCATCAGTTTTACCGATCTGGGTCGCATACTTGGGAGAATCATCCGTGGCAAACTTTGCAACCTTCGTCCAAGTTGGTCGTTCATTCAGCTGGTTCGAATGAAGCCCAGCCAGCCTTGTTTCTGAAGGCTTTGGAGCAGCAATCCATCAAATGGCAATCCCAAGATAGCCAGGTGGGAATAAAGCCCAGCCCTGTGAGAGACTTTGAAACACACGTTGCATTCATCAAAATGATACATCCCAGCATAGCAGAGAAAAACCAAGACAGACATTAACATGGACTGCCACAGCACCACGAGACGTCTCTGGTGATCGTAATGTCTGGACTCTGATGTCCTGCCTCCTAGTCCTAGGAGGGATCCTGCCAGGGTAACTAAGAGAGAGTGCAAGCATCTTCATGAGATCTTATGAGAGCAGATTCCAAAATTCATCATCGCTGCCACATGGCTCCCCGCCTGGGGCTAAATCTACTGCTAGATTTGTCAGAGTCATCTTTTGCCCAGAAATGGAATGCAAGTCTGCCAAAGCACTTGTAACCATTCAAGGGGCAAGCACAAACACAAAAAGAACGAACGACTGAAACCAAAGTATCCTAACATAGGAGGTAAACTAAGAGGGGGCATCTTGTAAAGGACACAGAAATGTTAAGCTTAGATAGACTAAGGGAACTTAGAAACTGATAAATCAAATGCAACTGACCTTGAGGCACGAGAAAGCATAAAATATTATGACCAAAGCAGCTAAGTAATAAAATTTTTGACCAGTTATCTACTTATCTATCAACAACTGAACTGATTTATGACCAAAGCAGCTAAGTAATAAAATTTTCAGTGCGACAAGGTCCATAAAGGAAGCATCACTTAACAAGCCAAATATCAGATTAAGAAATAACAAATTAGATGGACAAAGCTACTAAGAAATACTTAGATAGACAGAGCTATCAGGTCCAAAATTTATATAAAATTTCCACCACCAAGTACATTGTTTGCCAATGGAATCAAAAGGCGACAAAATAAGTAAATTTAAAGCATCAACTACGAGAAAGGGCATGGCCATAATACTAAAGTCTGGATTTAACAAAAACTAGTCCTGAATATTCTTCAATCAAACCAAACCAGGAAAAACACCTGGAACCCAAAAATAAGACCTACCATGAAAGATAAAATGCTTAATCAACCTCCTCGATCTTAGGACCTGCCCCGCTGCCACCAGCAGGGGGACTATCATCACCCATTCCACCAGCCACGTCAGCGCCAGCACCCTGATACATCCTAGCAATGATGGGGTTGCAGATGCCCTCCAGCTCCTTCATCTTGTCCTCAAACTCATCAGCTTCCGCCAACTGGTTGTTGTCGAGCCACTGGATTGCCTGCTCAATTGCATCCTCGATCTTCTTCTTGTCAGCAGCAGGGAGCTTTGATGCAATCTTGTCGTCCTTGATGGTATTCCTCATGTTGTATGCATAGTTCTCCAAAGCATTCTTAGCCTCAACCTTCTTCTTATGCTCTTCATCCTCTGATTTATACTTCTCAGCATCTTGCACCATCTTCTCAATCTCCTCCTTGCTCAGACGACCCTTGTCATTAGTAATCGTAATCTTGTTCTTCTGCCCGGTAGTCTTGTCCTCAGCAGAGACATTCAGGATACCATTAGCATCAATATCAAAGCAGACAGTAATCTGTGGAACCCCCCTAGGAGCAGGCGGAATGCCAGAGAGCTCAAATTTTCCAAGAAGATTGTTATCCCTAGTCCTGGTTCTTTCACCCTCATAAACTTGAATCAGGACACCAGGTTGGTTGTCAGAGTAGGTTGAGAAGACCTGCTCCTTCTTGGTGGGAATGGTGGTGTTCCTTGGTATCAAAACGGTCATTACTCCACCAGCAGTCTCCAAGCCAAGAGAAAGTGGAGTGACATCCAACAGTAGCAGGTCCTGTACCTTCTCATTGCCCTCACCACTCAAGATGGCAGCCTGCACAGCAGCACCATAAGCAACAGCCTCGTCAGGATTGATACTTTTGCACAACTCTTTCCCATTGAAGAAGTCCTGCAGTAGCTGCTGCACCCTAGGAATTCTGGTGGACCCACCAACAAGGACAACATCATGGACACTGCTCTTGTCCATTTTTGCATCTCTCAAACATTTCTCAACAGGCTCCATACACTTCCTGAACAAGTCCATGTTTAGCTCTTCAAAACGGGCCCGTGTAATGGTGGTGTAGAAATCAATGCCCTCATACAAGGAGTCAATCTCTATAGTCGTCTGAGCAGTGGAGGAGAGAGTTCTTTTTGCCCTTTCACATGATGTCCTGAGCCTCCTAAGAGCCCTAGGGTTACCGCTGATGTCCTTTTTGTGCTTTCTCTTGAACTCCTGAACAAAGTGGTTGACCATGCGGTTATCAAAATCCTCTCCTCCAAGATGAGTGTCACCAGCAGTAGCCTTCACCTCAAAAATACCCTCTTCAATGGTGAGCAGAGAGACATCAAAAGTGCCACCACCAAGGTCAAAGATGAGAACATTCTTCTCACCAACACTTCCAGCTTTCTTATCTAGACCATAAGCAATGGCAGCTGCTGTGGGCTCATTGATGATTCTCATTACATTGAGACCAGAAATAACACCAGCATCCTTGGTGGCCTGGCGCTGAGAATCGTTGAAGTAAGCAGGAACAGTAACAACAGCATTCTTAACAGTGGAACCCAAGTAGGCCTCAGCAATTTCCTTCATCTTCATCAAAACCATAGAAGAAATTTCTTCTGCCGCAAACTGCTTCTCCTCACCCTTATATTGGACGACAATCATTGGTTTGTCACCCGGGCCAGCAACAACCTTGAAGGGCCAGAGCTTGATATCACTTTGAACAGAAACATCAGAGAATCGCCTGCCAATCAAACGCTTGGCATCTGAAAAGCAAACAAAGAAAATGTAAGGTCTTCCATGTGCTGCCATTGGTGAGTCAAATTTATGCTAAAGGAACAGGGATGATGTAGAGAGTATACATACATTGGTGGGTTTATTTCTGATGCTAGGGAGGGTATATAAAAGAATTAGAAAAATATACAAGAGGCAAAGTTTAATTAACTGCATGGCGCAGTAGTCAGGTTCAATATCTGTGTACAAGCTCTGATATTCATAAAGTAATAAATTAAATCATAAATGATAACATCAATATGGCAAAGTGAATAAGCAACTTCCTAGCATTTGGCAAATAGCAATAGAAGATGTCGCTAGTAATAAGCACTGATATGTCTAGCAAAATTCCTTTACTGTTGATGAACATCACTTACAAGCTCATCAGACAACACAAGAAACACTAATATCATAATACATGGCAACTATCAAAAACCAACAACATGCAAACTTAACTACAGTATGAGAATTTACATGCAAAATTCACATGCATCACTTAATATCCAAAACTATCCACTAGAGCAGAGCAGATAGGGGAAGAAAGATCACACAAGAAACCAAAACATACAATAAAAAGCCCCTACATTGGATCACCATGTCGAGCTACAATAGTCAAACACAGTAAATACAACTCGTCGGTGAATCTTATATTTGCCAAAACAGAGAACCAGGGCAACAGTTGCAACCACATAACATAAGCACAAGTTTAATCAAGCTAAATCTTGATGATCCCAAAAGCAGTTAATCCTAGCAATAGTTAAGGCTAGAGACAAGTAGAAAGAAAAACTTAGAAACCACAACAGCCTTGATAAAACTTTTACAACAGCATGTAAAACAAAGGCTGATATATTCGAATTCTAGATAAGCATGGAGCCTATAGATGGTTATATCAGTGACTATGGACAACCAACAAGTGCTTACACTAAAGCGTCTAAACTAGTTTATTTTCTATAGTTAAAAAAGCAACGTTTCCACCAATTCTGCAACCTATAACCATTCCTGCTCAGTCTTTAGCGAATGAACCTCCTGTCCAATGACATGATGATTAAGTTATTAAATAATACCACATGTATTTAACTCATTAAACACTACTTAACACTCACAATATGTATTTTAACTCATAAACACCAACTTAAACAAGTGGAGAAGAAGGTATACAAAACTAATCAAGCATAAAAATAGGAATCGATTTTTTTAATGTTCTGTAAAACGATAGCTGAAAATATCATATTAGTCTTTTTTAAACACAAAACTGGAAAAAATAGATGGTGTGCAACCTAAAGAGGTATTAGTTGTGTCCACATAGATCATAAACAGCAAATATAAAGTAGATTATCCACATGACCCAGAAAAACATACTTGAACGTTAGCACATCTATCCACATGTTAGCGATCCACCTGACAAACTAGAATGTTCCCCGTAATGGATCTACTGCCAGACTATCAAACAGAATATGTTGTTTTATCCCCAAAAAAAAGTGTTTTTTTCTAATACTAGCCCCTGAAATCTTTTCTATTTTGTATTAATTCCAGTCTTTTGCATATTGATATTTTAATCACTGAAATATTGTAACTTGTTTCCCTCGAGTTATTTCGCTCAGGTTAACGAGATGAAAATGGAATATTCCACTTTTATGCTTCTAATGGCGTTTATCTAATATCTTCTAGATACTTTTGTCCCCACAAAATTAATCGATCTTTCCAACATGTCCCTCAAACAATGGTCCCCTAGCATCCAAGACCTGAACGAGAAAAAAAGGCAAAATGAGAGAGAAGAGATCAAATCCCAAGCCACATTTGTTACAAAGACAAGAACATTTTTGTCCTTCTGCAAGACTGATTAACCTTAACTCGGGTTCGGTCAGTGAAAGCTAGAGAAAGGAGCTATTTGTGAAAAAGAACTTTATAAGAATTTCTATGTAAAAATAAATATACCAAATGCACGAGATTTCAGAGACTAATATGCCAAACATGACAAGGGACAGGTAGAACATAACACCACACCAGATTTACGTTTTAGAGACAGATCCTTAAAAATAATAAAAAAAAATCTTTTCCTAAGGGCAAGCTCGTCACGATATGAGCCAAAAAAAACAATTTTCTCTTAAAAATCTTTATTAAGAAAAACACCGAGAGCATCACACATGAATCAAAAAAATTAGAATTTTCCCCCTGAAGCACGCGAGAAAAATGAAAAAAAACGAGAACAACACCGTATCACACGTCGTTGCAGACAAATAGCAAGGGATCTATAGGAAAAGGAGATTGAAGAGCTAAAAAACTCACCAAAGACGGTGTTAGTGGGGTTCATGGCGACCTGATTCTTGGCAGCATCGCCGATGAGACGCTCGGTGTCAGTGAACGCCACGTAAGAGGGGGTGGTGCGATTCCCCTGGTCATTGGCGATGATCTCCACCCGATCGTGCTGCCACACTCCGACGCAGGAGTAGGTCGTGCCGAGATCGATGCCGATCGCCGGACCTTCTCCCTTCCCGGCCATTGCTTCAATCTGATCGGAAACCGCTCAAGGGAACAACAGGAGGGAAGAGAGGAAGGAAGCGGCGAAAGGCTGACTCCGCGTCTAGGGTTTTGCGAGAGAGGGACGAGGGAAGGCGATATAAGAGCTTTAAAGGGCCCGATCTAGGGTTTCTAGAAAGTTCTCCTCCATGACTTGGTTGGGGAGTTTGTTGTAACCGCCCGATTATATTGGACGGTTTCAGATCAACCGGCTTTCCGCGGGAAGAGTTCCACTCGAATTCTCCTCACTTGTGTGAAAGGCTAGAAATCTATGCGACGCAACGCATGCAAGGGTCTTGCGGACGGACGCGCAATATGGGTTGTATTTGAACTGGACTTGGGCCCAGATTCATTAAATACTCCGCCCACTCGGCGAGACGCGTTTGGGGTTGGTCATAAATTAGATTTTTGATATTTTTAATTATTTTTTTGACTTATTCTTCTTACACTTATTTTTTAGAAAATGTTTTTTTTTGCTTTAAAAGTTGCAAAAACACCTTTTTAAAGTAATATAAGCATGCATAGTATTATCCGGAAGGTTCGACTGATTATATAATTTGAACCAAATAAATAAAATTATATTTAAAGATTTTCATGAAAATATATAATATTTTTTACAAACGTGATGCATCAAATTAGTGATAAAGTCACTATGGGATAATCCTAAAGTAGAAAGCGAGCTAGTAAATTTTGCCTCCCTCCGAAGGTTTGTTTGGTTGAAATATGTCAGATTATAAGATAATTTAATAATTTTTAAAAATTATTTATTTAAAAAAAAATTATGATATTTAATAGATAATTTTTTTAAAAAAAGTTATATTATAAAAAAAATTATATTAGATTGAAGATAAAGTTATAAAAAAATATGATCAAATTTATAATTAGATTTTTTAATATAAAATATTTTTTTAATATTAAAATAATATTATCATCTTTAATTAATTTTTATATAATAACTATAATCATATAGTCCTTTATATAATGTCATTTATATCTTAATTTTTTTATAAAAAATTTTTATTAAATAAATTTAGAAAGACGTCTGAATAAATTCAATGATTACATATGCATTTTTATTAGAAATATTTTTATTAAGTATCGATTATCGTTATTTAAAAATTTACCTAATATCAATTCTTCGATGGTGTTTGTTTTACCTTCTCTTCGAAAAATAAATATGAAGCTCCTCAATTTTTTTTATCATTTTTTTAAAAAAATTATAATAAATATAATAATTTGATATAAACTTAATTTTTTTATATCAAATTAACCTTAACCAAATAGATCTTTAAGTCTCACAGAGTGCATCCAGCGGCATCCGTATTTGTGAAAGGTACAAAACCAAAGAGGCTAGGCGTTACTTTGGAACTAGTAAATGGTGTTGCAATGTGAGTAGATCAGCTAGCCAGGTCTACCCCATCCGCCATCACATAAAAGCTAGCAAACTTTTTGCTCCATCCTAAGATATACATTTTTTTGAGAATAAAAAAATTATCTAAATTTTCTTTTACAATTTTTTTGAGATAATATTTAAATAGACTATTGAGCTGAGAGAGGGTGAATGGTCGCTGGATGGCTAAACGAGACCTTCGAGAGGCATGCAGGCACTTAGTCCATGATTGATCGCGCAAGTCAAATCCTACAGAAACACAAAAGACAGGAAAGTCCTTGTGCTAAGTAGTTCCCAGCGATAGATCCTCTAATGTCTAAATTAGTTTCTCGCATAAGCAAACAAAAAAATCTAAGCTCTCAGAGAGAATGTAATAATAGAATTGAGCATGAAGTGAGATGGACTTAAGGTGGAGCTGATGGAGATGGAGGTTCTGTAGATGTCCGGAGGAAGGTGAGGTATTTTGATTGAGTTGGAGTGGCTCTGTACTCAATATAAGAGACAATCCAATTCGTATGGAGTTTATCCTGAGAGAAAGTATGCGAGGTTCGTTTTCACTTAACTAGGTCCCGAAAAGTTTAAAATTTATAGACAAATATGAGTACCTATCGTCTGAGAGAATACGTGCCATTTTTTCCCCTGAGGATCATAGAGGCACGTTCGACTTGTTAGGAAGTAACAATTAGCATATCTTGAAATTTGCTGAGATTATAGATCTTATTGAGTGAAAAAATAGAGTTGAGAAATAGATGATATTTAAAATAGAAGACTTCAGTGCGATCATAAAAATCCAAAGTGTAGTAGCTCAGTGAATGCTCTAGTGCCCATCAATGAGGATACACGCCGGGCTACCATTGGGTCACCATCGCCATGGTGTATGGGTTGTCCTTGGATGTATCACTCATATTCTTTTATACATTAGAAAATAAGCCAATAATTTGTTATCCATGTTCTTTTACATTACTAATTTTTTAGATAAATTGCTAAAATCTATACATATTTTTCATATTATCATTTTATTATATATCATAATATATTAAATTATAATATATTATATTTTGTATGCCATAATATATAACATTATATAATATATATTGATAAATATAGATAATATATATTATATATTACTATAATATAATAATTTATATTATGTACAATAAAATAAATATATATTATAATATAGTACATAATATTAATATATATTAAATAATATATTATTATGTTATATTATATTATATTATAATAATAAAAAAAGATATTAATATTATATTATAAATAAAAAATAAGATATTATACTATAACAATTATATTATTATAATCATATATTATATTAAAATAATAAAATATTATTGTTCAATAATAATATATATATATTATATAAAGATAGTATTATATATTATTATATTATTATTATAGGTTAAGAGTATATTAGGAATACAACAAAAAATTATTTTTCTGGATTGATGGGAAAATAACTTATCCACGTAGGTGGATAAGACTGTCCCTTCATACATGGATAAATATTATATAAAAAAATAATTTATTCATTTAGAAAATCATAACAATATAGGTAAGTTGATCAATAGAAAAGTTGGTCAACTTTCTTATGATATTTATCCATAAAAAAAAAATCCTAAATAGAGGTGTTGTGTGCTCCATGATCTACTAATTTGTGCAGGAAGGGATTTTTAGCCGCCCTCTAACCCAATCGTAACAATGCAAAGGATTGGCGCACCTAATCTCAAACCTCTACAAGCTTTTAAATTCAGCTGTAAGCATTGATTTGTTAGGTCAATTACAGTTGTTAATGTGATTCTCTCATTATGGCTGCAAGCGAATCCGGCATAGGAACTATTGGCGTCTATGGATATCAAAAATACACTTTTATGAACCTGGGTTGAAAGGATTATCCAGTAACATGTCAGGTTATTGTAAGAAGGAGGTAGAATAACAGCATGATTCAGGGGACCCAAAAGCGCAGGTCATGACAGTTTAGTCTGATTGATAGTCTATTTACAACGCTAAAACTAGCAACTAATACAGATATCATTGGAGTACTAATTTTGCTATAGAGACTTCCAGCAGGATATCTATTGCATGGACCATTTTTTGAAGGTATATGTTTGAATATATGACTCCAAATTGTTGCTAGTAAAGGTTGTGAAATTGCCGTTGCTATTGTTAATTGTGTGGCCTCTTAATTTTTTTTAATAATATAATTTGTTAATAATTTTATTATTTTTATATATTTTTTGTATTAATTTTTTTATTATCAATTTGCGATTGATTTCATCACTTGTCTTGGAGATTTAGCCACTTAAATTCTTTTTGAGCTTTTTGGTGAGTAGGGATGGCAATGGATAGGATTTGGATCGAATATTGTACTATCCATTCTCAAATCCGAACTTAATATCCTATATGCAAATCCTATCCGGTACCGATCGGATAATAAAAGAGATATCCATCTCCATACTTAATGGGTTCGAAGATACCCATGGATAACCCATTTCTCTATATCCAACCCATATCCGCCCCATGCCTATCCCATACCCAAAAAAAATAAACAATCAAAATAATTTTATGATATTATCAATCAAAAAAAATTACCAATTCAACATAAAAATAATTTATAAGTCTAAATTTATAGACATCAAATATAGAAATAGAATTACAATTCAACATAAACATATAAATAATCAAAATAAATTTATGCATATTATCAACCAAAATAAAATTATCAAAACAGAATTATAAACATATATATTCGGATATGGGTTCGGATATTATCTATATCCGTAGATTTAAGTCGGATTTAGATTCGAATTTAGATAGAAAATAGCACTATCCATACCCTATCCATATCTGTACTATAATTTTTGGGTTTTATCTAAATCCTAATCTAAATCCGATCAAACTCTATTTTTCAGATTTGATCGGATTTGGAAAGGATGCATCCCATCGGGTCAATTTTGCCATCCCAATTGGTGAGTTTACCTAGCTATCTTTGAACGATAATTTTTAGATGAGTTGTCCCAAGAATCTAAATATATTTTTTGAATTACATATAAATCTAATATTATAAAAATATTTTGTATATAATTTTTTTTTTTTTTTTTTTTTTTTTTTTTTTTTTTTTTTTTTTTTTTGTGCTGCATATGGCAACGCAAGAGTCCATGATATTGTTCAAGATTTCAGTTGAAAGGAAGACCTAAACGGATGATGCCGCGAGAAGAGACTGATAGGTACCTTGCTTCCAACTGCGACAGAATCTGTATATCTACCTATCTATATCTATACAATACATTAAACGAGAGGCCCTTTACCAAAAACACACAAGTCCAGTGCCCTCCTAGCAGCAGCAGCAGCGTTTTGTTTTTTTTTTTTGGTTTTTTCTTCGAACACTTCCCGAGCCCTCACGGACGCCCACCTCCTCCCCGCTCTCCTTGCCGCCACTTCCCGCCGGGTCTCCACCGTTGCCTTCCTCCCCATCGTCACCGGCGTCGGTCTTCCCCCTCCAATCTCCCTCAGGTGCTTTCCTTCCCACAGATCTTTTTGCCGACCTCCTCTCCGCTCTCCTCGCCACCACCTCCCACCGGTCTCCGCCGTCACCTTCCTCCCCATCGTCACCGGTGTCGGCCTTCCCCTCCGATCTCCCTCAGGTGCTTTGCTTCCCACATCTCCGAAAAAGAGAAAAAAAAAGGAAAAGGGAATTTTTTTTTTTTTTTTTTTGCTTCCAACCCTTCCCGAGCCCTTGCTGACGCCCACCTCCTCCCCGCTCTCCTCGCCACCACCTCTCGCCAGTCTCCGCCGTCGCCTTCCTCCTCATCATCACCGGCGTCGGCCTTCCCCCTCCAATCTCCCTCAGGTGCGGGAAAAGGTCTTGTTTTTTAATTTTTTCGTTGATTTTCCCTACGTCTTCCCTAGTTTTACTCTGCCTTTTCCATTCGTTGAGTTCCGCGGATCCGGTGTTCTGCAGTGTGAGGTTGCCGCCGGCTTCCATGGATCCGGAGGGGTTGGAGTTCGAGAGGGAGAGGCATGTGTTGTTCCTAGAGATGATGATAGAGAGATTGCCGTCCGACTACGAGTCGCAGGAGATCAATCATCTCACACTCGCATATTTTGTTATCTCCGGCCTCGGCATCTTCGGCGCCCTAGATCGGGTAAAAGTGTTCTCTTGTCCTAATTTTTCGAAATTTCTCTAGCTCTGTTCATTTCATGCTACAAGATACGATCTTGTGAAGAGTTTGGACTTGTTGGAAGTGGATCGTGAATGTGACAAATCTTCTCGTTTCTTCGTTTCACGGTGCACAATTGAAATAGATCGACCCGTTGTTTAATTCCTCTTGTTTTTGGATTCACATATAAACAGAAAAGAAACGAACAAGATAGGTAAAAGGGAAAACGGCTTTCGCGATGTAATTTTCATCCACATGACGATATTTTTGGGACGGTGGCTAAAGAATTAGTTAAACAGGTAACAAGATAGGCTGTTTTCTTACATGGTTCATAGAAGAGTTACGAGGTATAGAACGGATCCATTAAAATTCATAGCAGGAGCAGTTTACTGGAGAGGTGGTTTTGGGGTAACGTGTAATGTGTTCCAAAGGAATATGTAATTGCTGCATCAGAAAGGTGTTAGAGGACAACGATACGCTTTTTTTTTTCTTTTCTTTTTTTTTTTTTTCCTTTCTGGAGTGTGGAACTTTTGCCAATTGGCACTTGCTATAAATATTTGATATATCTACCAAGAGTTTTGTGATTCTATGACATGATTAACTGGAAAAGAAAGAATTTATAGGAGTAGCCAAACATGTTTTTACTTGGTATGGTTCTTAACTCCCATAGTGTTTACCGAAAGATTGGAGAAGATAAGGAGATTTTTTTTAGAAAAAAAAATTTAAGGTGGTTACATGGGGAAAATATAATATTGGCAAAAAAAAAAAAAAGGATTAGCCTCACCACCATATCAGTGTTCTGCAAGTCATTAACTAGTTATTGCAGATTGTTGGTTTTCATATGTCACATTCATGTCATCAAGTCATGGAACTCATTGGAGCTTCAGTTGCACAGCATTAAGGGCCCCTGATCTCTTTTAATATTGTTCACTGAATATATTTTTGAATGTGTCTTTTGATTTAGGTTGACAAGGATCAAATAGCCAGTTGGGTTTTATCCTTTCAGGCACATCCAAGTACAAAGTCTGACTTGGATAATGGTATGTTATATGAAGTTTTGTGCTGTTTGGATTTATCTTGTTATCATTTTGCAATTTGTGGAAATGCAAATAAGTTTCTGCTTTTCTCAGGACAATTCTATGGATTCCATGGCTCTAGATCTTCTCAATTTACCATCAATGATGGTGAGGTGTGTACTGAATAAGTATGGTGCTAAATACAACATCTTGGTAGTAATTTCCAAGTTTGGCTATTTATCAATTTCTTATCTCTAACAGGTTTCAACTCACAACTGTAGTCATCTAGCAAGTACTTATTGTGCTCTTGCCATATTGAACATGATTGGCTACAATTTGTCTAACCTCAATTGTGAGGCAATCCTGATCTCGATGCGAAACCTTCAACAACCTAATGGAAGGTATATTTGCATCTTCATCCTCTCTTATTCGTCATCCTATATAACTATATTATCACAAAATAGAAAATAGAAATGGATAATCTATTCTATATGCTTGATTGGGCATAATAATTTTTAATGAATATATAATTTGTATAATAATTTTGTATAAAACTGATATCTCAGCTCTCTCTTTTTTGGTTATATGATTCTCGTTATAGTATGCTTCTTATGCACCTCTTTTGTGCACATGCATGCACATGTGAGAATTAAAATCTATGACAATTAGAGCACCACCACAGATACCTCAATTAACAATCCTTTTTTCTTTTCTTTCTTTATTTTTTTCTTTATTTTTTTTTTTTTTAAAGATGCTTGTCATAGTATGCTTTTTGGGCATTTCTTCTGTATGTGCATGCACGACAATGAGTGTGCATAACACTTAGAACACTGCATAGATATCTCAACTGACAAATGTTTTTTTTCTTTCCTTTTGGTTTTGTGATTTTTGTCATAGCATGCTTTTGTGCTTTTTTTTTCCTTTATCATTTAGAAATAAATAAACTGACAGAATCATCATACTTTGACTATGGTTTTCATCTAATATTGTACATGTGCATTTTAACTTATGGGCGTGTTATCGAAAAATCCTAATGATCGATTATCCTTCTCTGTATATGCATGATCAAAGAGAAAATTGGTGATTCTTCACTATGTGCTAATTTGATGCTTGCGTCCATGTTGAGAATCTGCAACCAAAGGAAGATTCCTTTCATTTTAGACCTTTGAGATTCAAGACTGCTGCCAAAAGCACCTTTACTTCCCTTTTATGTCAGCTTGCATGGATCTATTATTTGTATTGTTTCATGAACTTCTACCAATTATACGTCTTGTGCATGCATATGCTCACTTTGATATAGTGATGTCAATCCTATTTCCTGGCTTTTACTAGAAAAAAATGAAGTTATATTTGCTCTTTGACAGCTTCATGCCTATTCATCTTGGGGCAGAAACAGACCTGCGATTTGTCTATTGTGCTGGTGAGAAAAAGTTTTCTTTGCACACCTCTATCTTCATTTTATCTCTTTGTATTTACATTATTGGAAACTTGTATAATTAAACATGGTTGGTTTTTTCAGCTGCCATTTGTTTTATGCTAAATAACTGGACCGGAATGGATAAAGAAAAGGCTAAGGAGTATATAGTACAGTGCCAGGTCTGTAATTTGAGCAACGTCTAGATGCCTTTTTTTTGCACCATGCTTTTAATTAATAGATAGCTTGGTTCTCAATGGGATTTTGCTGCAAGTCTTCTAATGCTTTTAGCTATTGCTTACAGTCATATGATGGCGGCTTTGGTTTGGCACCAGGTTTAGAATCTCATGGTACGTGGATCCTATTAATTTCATGTTATGATGTTCTCCTTGATCATCTCTTAATTTAGTACAGGCAGCGATTTCTTCTCTCCCCTTTCTCCCTATCACCATTTTCATTCTATCTCTCTATCTTTGTTGTTGTTGTTGTTTTTCTTTTTTCTTTTTTCTTTTTTTTTTCTTTTTTTTTTCTTTTTTTTTTCTTTTTTTTTTTGTTGACATTGCTAGTGATGTTTTCCATGGTGATGAGGCATATATAGTTGTTCCATGCTTTGGATGGATTCAAGGAACTTCAGGGGGTTTGCTAAGAGGCCCCTTTGGCTGTATAACATTTAACATTCTATTTTCCAACTTTTAAAAACCCAAACAGTTTGCAATCAACCTGTAAAACTATCTTCACTAAGAGCTCAATCTGTCATTGTCTTAGTGATGCAGGTGGTGCGACCTATTGTGCTGTTGCAGCTCTCCAGCTGATGGGTTTTATTAATGTTGATATTTCTTCCAAACCTGCAAAATCCATGGTCATCGATGTGCCATTGCTAGTGGAATGGAGCTTACAGGTACATTTCCCTAGAAGCATCATGTTTCTGGACAAATGAAGTTGAACAGATATTCAATGTTGTTTTTCGCTCATGATGCCTCATGTCTAGTGATAATAACCAGCAGCTTAGGTCATTATGTCAAATGTTTGCAATCCGGTGCATCCTGTCAATTTTCTGCTGATACATTGGCAAGGCCATCTAGTCATTATGCATTAGAATAAGTGTTAAAAAGGTTCCTTTATGGGACAAGTCTGTTTTCAGTCCCATTAGAGTGATTTGATGTTATAACCACCGTTAAACATACAACCTATTTTAAAGAGGATTGTACTCACTCAGTGGTTCAAATTGTTTAAAGGGGTTTTGGCCTTCAGAAATTAGTGTAATGAATTTGATCAATCAAGGAAATTCATCATTTTCTGGTAATATACTTATGATTTTATACCAAGGGTTGGAAGAAATTGTTCATGTGTTGAGCACCTCTGGAATTGCATGCCTTCTGTTTTTTGAGTTGTGTTGAATGATTATTCATTGTTTTGATGACAATAACAATGAGTGATGGAAAACCCAAAGGATACAGCAGTTGATGATCTCTATTTTCCTTTTTTTTTTTTTTTTTTTCATTTATCAATCACAGAGGCAAGCAGTTAATGGTGGATTTCAGGGCCGGCCCAACAAACCCAGTGATACATGTTATGCATTTTGGTAAGCAAGGTGGCAACATTAAATTTTCAGTTAGAACATTTTTGTATCTCTAAAATGTTAGATATCCTATGCATTCCATTCAGGGTTGGAGGAGTCCTGAAAATCTTAGGGTTCTACCACTTCCTCGACAAGGGTGCTTTACGTAAATTTTTGCTTTCTTGCCAGTCTAAGGTGCTGATGACGCTTCTCCTGTTAGGCCAATTTGCTTCTTTAGAATGGCTTGGTTCTTCTGGACTTGCTGACTTTTTCTATTTTGCCTGCACTAGTATGGTGGTTTTACGAAATTCCCAAAGAATATGCTACCCGACCTGTATCACTCTTACTACAGTTTTGCTGCACTGAGTTTGTTGGAGGAAGAAGGACTCAAGCCACTTTGTGTTGAACTGGGAATCGCTGCTATAAATGGTAATGGAATCTGAACATCTGCATCGGTGCATTAGTTTCCTGCTCCATTGGAAGTTACTGCTTAATTAGGAAAAAAGAGCAAGTCTGTACTTTCGGTGGCGTTGCTATTACTTCAGAGGTGTTCCATTAAGGAGGTTAGGTACGGGGATTCCTTCAACCCAGCGTGAAAAATGCTCTGAAAACAACAAAATCATGGCTTCCATAATACGACAGAATATTGGTAGCATAACTTGAGTTAGGAATTATTTATTTGGTACATTTCATGAATGTTGGTTTTAATTTCTGCTGTAAGTTTTTCTATATGCGTATACGTAGTGGTTTGAAGCAGACTCAATTATACCTGTGATTGGATGCCCGCAATGATTGTTAACAGCAGCATATTAACATATAACTGACTATTTGAACACTCCCTTATTAATAAAGTCATGAGACAACTTTTCAAGCAAGTGGATCAGCTACAGGATAACCGCAAGGCGGCAAGACACGCAACTTTATTTAATCCTGATTCGGGAAAGTAGTTTGGACTTCAATTTTGTGGGTGGGCACTACCCAGAGAGTAGTCTTTAGTGGATGCAAGGACTCGAGGGCAGACGACTGTGATCCAGGATGGTGTGGTGTATATACTTGACTTATTTTTTAAAGGGTTATAATGTTTGCATTGTTTAAAACAATCAGTAAAATGAAAAGGGCAAAAAAAAGAAAAAAAAAAAAAAAGAAAAAGAAAACTCAGCATGATTCCTTAGAACACCTGTGAGAGGAGCCACAGAAGTAGTTTAGCAGATTCATGTTTCATGCTCGTGATTCAAACTGTAACATGTTGCAGCAAGAATGATCAGCCCCTGGAGGCATACTTTGGAAAACGTTGACATCTCAATAACATTTGTTTTTGAGATGCAAGAATTTTGAAAATTATGTTTTGAGTCACCAGCCAGGGAGGGTTTTTTTTTAGATCGAAACAGTTCGGAAGCGAAAGCAGTGGCTCTGCTTGGCCTGGGGATATTTACACACGCTTAAAAAAAAACCTGCACACCAGGGAAGCCATTTCCTGAAAACGTATACATGCTCCACCATATCAGCAGCAGTTAAATAAGTAATCTGCCAGGGCTTCAGAATGTGGTTATGACTCTTCATATGCTGCTATATCGGGTATTAGAACCAGTTCAATGCGGCTGGTGACATTTAAATACGCAATCATCCATCTTACAATGAATGTGTCTGTATATTTCTGTATGGTATTACACTAAGGGCATTTGGGGTGACAGATGTTCTTATTGGTCCGATAAGATCTTCTGAGAGGGTTCATGAGGAGAGTTGATGGTCAAACAAAGAACAACGAGAGTGAGAGAGGTGGAACAATTAATCTTAGTTTTTAGGAGTAACTACAGCCTGAGAGATGTCTTATTACAGGAGATGATAGACATCAAAGATTCCCCTAATCACTTGCACTTCTTCTCTCTCACCTTTTTCCGCACTAAAATTTCCATCACAACTCTGTAATCCGCAAATAATTGATTCTGACATCCGATCCCATTGCCCAAACAGCCTAAAGTAGGAATAAAAGATCAAAGACAGTTGCAAATAACAAAGGTGCATGACAGCTCAAAAGACAGTTACAACTTGCAAATCACAAAGGCAAACAAAAAATATAAAGCTCCAGGCATATTGAAGCAACAACAAGCACCTAACAGCAACTTTAAACATCAAAAAACTCATGCCGAGCACCTTTGGACATCTCCATTTCTGTCTTATTCCATCACATGAAACTTGTATAGACTTGAGCTATGACACAGCCTTCCATCCAGCATATGCATCACGAAATGCCAAACCATCTCACAGCAAATTACTGTAATATCTTAACATGGCATATGCACCGAATTCTTCCGATCTAAAATGTGCGCTTACTCAAAATGTTCATACTGATCAGTAAGTTTATGGTTCCTTTACAAAGAGAAAGACATGTACTTCAAGATTCTCTTTCCCACCATATCAGACAGCTCAGCCTCTGATTTTTTGCAGCCATATGCTATGGCAGGTCAGAATCTCTGTGGACTTAACCTGATTGGAATAAAGAAATCCTTCTATAGTTGATTATAATTAAAAATTGGTGAAACAAATACCTAGAAAAGTAACTTTCTTCAATTCCAATTACATATTACTTCAAAACTGTCTCTTTTTTGTGCTTTTATTCCAACACATTTTAAGTAACTAAAAATGTTTGTCTCTGCCAAGCCGCTGCAAGTGGTAATTGATGGTCCTCGCAGGATTTTTGGGTTTTCCTTTCTGCGACAGAATCAGAAAGGATTAGCAATGGCGAGGTGAGTTCACCAAACTAAATTTCAAAATACATAAGCGAAAACAGAAATAGAAGATTGAAGTCATCCTATAATGAGCCATTCAATTGCAAAGTGGAAGCTAAGTAAAACCGATGTAGCACAAAGGATTAAGCACCTGGGCCTCCACGCAAGCAAGCAAGAGATCCTTCTGTCGCACACACTTATCATCATTGTTCTTGTTAAGAGACAAGCAACCAAGGAATGCTAGCATCTCCTTCATGCAAGGCTTCCCAACAGCACCAAACTTTTTTGGGTTTATGTACAAGCCCCCAGCCTTACGGCCCATGCTGCCACTTTGATCTGCTCAATAGAGAAGCATAAAACCTTTAAACAATTTCAAATAAAACCAGCATGCCATCCCAAACAATGCTAAAAAGCATATGTCAACAGCTAATGATTTTTTTTTTTTGCCCCAGAAATGTATTAAACCGCTCAAGTGAAACTCATACTAACATGAGGCCGCACCTTACTCGACCACCACTGAAAAATTGAAAGAACAAAAAACGTCAGAAGTTCACCTTCACGTATGCAAAGTGATGTACGAGAGTAAAATCACACGAGTGGATGAAAATTTTGATTTGGCATTAAAACAAACACAACTCGGGCGAACGTTCGGAAGCAGCCGACCAATCAAGTTCAGGTAAAACAGGCTCATCCTCTCGCAATTTGACCATGAAAGGCAAAGTTCGAAATAGAAAAGCTCCTAGAAGCATCAGCATAACATGATGAAGCACACCAGCCATCTATGAAATTCATAAATTTCCGGAATTATGTTGTATGTAGCTCAACGTCGCCAACTTTGACACCAAAAAAAAAAAAAAAAAATCTACTCTTTCATGGCCGCTCTAAGAGCCAAAAGGGCACCGTCCGAGTTGGTTGAGTAGGACATAAACTAAGAAACCCCTACACAGATATAGCTCATGTTATATTCCAGAACAGACCCACCAGTTGTTTTCTACTAAGGAATTCCAGGTAAGTTGAAATCACCGTTAAGGCACAAGATACCACTCGTCGATAAAATGCTTTAAGATATTTAAACATTCATTAAAATCCATAAATTGCACGCACCATCTTAACTATTTCAACGAACCCAAACAGAAGCATGTTGGTGTTCTGGGGAGAAGGCAAACAAAGGCGAGAAAGGAAATAGATCGCAGGAGGTTGCTCGGTTTCAGACATTAGGGTTTGGAGAGGAGCGAATGGTGCCACCAGGGTGCAGACCTGGGATCGATGGCGGCGGGCTCCCTTCCCGTATCGTTGGGGTAGAGGAGTAAAGAAACCAAATACGAAGCGAGAGCCGCGGGATCGAGAGAGAGACAGAAAGAGTACCTGGCCTCGCCTAAGTCGCCTTCGTTGGAGCGGTAGTGCAGGACGGCTCAACATATTGAAGATCTAAAGCTAAAAATTAAAATATAATTATTTAATTAAAATTTATATAAATTATTTATTAAAATTTTATTTTTTTAATCTTTTGAGATGTAAAATTTTTAATCAAATTTTTATAATCAAGTTCTCTAATATTTTTTTTCAATTGATAATATAATCAATTCATTTAATCTTTTTTGAGATATTGTTGATCTTAAGTAAGATTTTATTAATTTTAATTTTAAAAAATTTCTTCCTGTCGAAGCAACACTTACTGAAATTGTTAACATTATTCTAAAAGTAATATATGCATTTAGAAAAGAGTTGAGTCGTCTTATATGATTGAGTATATCCATTGGACTGTTATCGTCCACTTGTATAATTTCTTTTAAAATTTTTAGCTCTGAAAATAAATCTAAACCATCAATATCAGAGTAGTTATTATATTTTAAAGAACACTCAAGATTAAGACAATATTCTTTCAAACTATCATTATCTAATGACTTCAATTTTTTACCACTAAATAGAAAACTAAAAATATTTTATATATCTTAAATTGTTCAAATCTATTTTGGAGTAAAAAAATTACTTGATTTACTATATATAAGAAATAATCAATTCTAAATGATTCTTCAAGAGATTTTGTTATTTATTGTCAACATTCTCATCAAATTATTTCTTTCTGCGAATGATACGCTTATCATGAAATTTAGGTTCTATTTTCATTTCTGATGCAATTTTTTAGAAGAAATCATAGCGGATGCAAATCCATCTTCTCTATATTTTTCAAAAAAAGAAAGAAGACTTTTAATTGTTCTATAGCAACATCAATATGTATATCTGTTGATTGTAAACTTTTGCTAACTGAATTAACAGTAAATAATATATCATACCAAATAGTCATGCCTAATAAAAACTCAAAATTTTCAAGCTCATATGTTGCTAAGCAATTAGCTTCGCTTTTAGTTTTAGGATCTTCACTAACTTCTGCTAATTCCAATAAAGCATCTCTTATTTGTGGAGCTTGAAATCTTATTGCTTTAAACTTTCAATACGACTTTTCCAATGTGTTTGTGATAATGATTTAAGAGTTAGACCAGAAATATTATCTTGCAAAATTTTTCATCATTTAGTAGAAGAAGAAAATAGTGAATAGATACGTTGTACCACTCCAAAAAATGATATAGCTTTAGTACAAGAACTAGCCATATCACAAAGTACTAAATTTAAACTATGACAACCACATGGTGTATAAAAGATCTAGAATTTATATCTAAAAGTCTTTTTTGCACTCCTTGCTGTTTGCCCTTCATATTAGATCCATTATCATATCCTTGTCCTCTTAAATTATTAATATCAAGTCCAATATATTTTATTTCATCCATAATGACATCAAAAAGATTTTTTCAGTTGTATCATCTACTTTTAAAAATTCAAAAAAATATTCCATAATTTTGATTAGACTTGATGAAATATCTACACATCGCAATATAAAAGACATTTGCTCTTGATGACTTGTATCTGGAGTGCAATCAAGTATTATTGAAAAATATTTTGCTTCTAAATTTTTTTAATAATTTTATTTTTAATTTCATTTGCTAACAAATTTATTAATTCATTTTGTACATTATGTCCAAGATAATGGGTATGAATTTTATCATCTTTAATACGTCGAATATGTTCTTGCATTACCGGATCGAATTCTGCAATCATTTCAATTAGATTAAAAAATTTTATTATTTGTTTGATAGATCTTTTCATTTTTTTCACGAAAAGCTAAATTATTTTTACCAACAGTTTTTACTACAGCAAAAATTATTAATAAGATTTTTTTCAATGTTCTTCATCTTTATTTATTTGTTCTTGAATACTTTTATCAATTATTTTATTTTTAATAGTCTCATTTCTAAATCAATCTATGAACACATATTAATAACATGCTCATTACTCATCTCATGACTCTTAAGTTTAGCACTAAGATTTCTCCAATCTCTACTACCAACATTAGCTAGTTTACTTATACTAGAAGCAGAATTAAATAATTTACAACAAAAAAAAATACTCTGTCTAAGTCTTTTGAATAAACTAGCCATCTTCTTTCATGCTTCTCTCCGTTTATCAACTTTTGAATATAGTATATAGTAGAAAAATATCTTGAAAATTCATCTTTAGGAAAATCTATATCATCAATTCTAATTGGACCTTTTTCTACTAATAAATCTCTCAAATTTGTATCAATATTTGTCTATTGACTTAGATCATAAATATTTTTAGAAATGTAATCATTTAAATTAATCGATTGATTTTCTTCACTATGACTTTGAAGATTATCTTGAATCTCTTCGTTGATTTTTCTTGTTCTAATATTTTATTATCATTTAATTCTAAAAAATTATTAACTTGTTCATTTAAAGAACATTCATCAATATTTTTAATTTATTATTTTTATTACTTGTAAAGAATTTATCAAGAGCTCCTTTTTGAGATTGTACTAAACTTTCAATTTTTTTTTTGAAGCTTTGAATAACCAGATTCATATTTTTGAGTTGACATATTTAAATTCTTATTATGAATTATCAAAAAGATATAACTATTATAATTATTTTATATTTCTTAAATAGCCAATACAAGATCAACAATCAAAATTTTTAATTTAATGAATCAAATATTAAATAAAATAAAGATAATATATAATAATATAATATAAATTTTAAATTAAATAAAAAATAGATAAAGATTAGAATAATAGTATCCGATTATTCAATGCTGATTGCAAATGAGAATAATAGCACCCGATTGTTGAATGCTGTGTAAAATATGGAGCATCCACTGCAACACTATTCCACAATATTTTTATCAATTATCTAAATATAACAATATAAAAGAAAAAGAAGCAATTCAGGTTAGTTTTATAAAAAAAAAAGTGACCGTTGAAATTTTTCCGTTGAAGTGGTTTGATCGTATTAATTACCGCTGTAACGCTGTTAACCTGCAAGCCGCCCGCCGCTCCTTTTTTTTTCTTTCTCCCACGCTCTCCCACCATCCCACACAGCCACGCTACCTGCCCATCAGCCATCGCCACATGTTTTGATTTTTGAAAAAAAAAAAAACTGATGCCACAGCAGCACAGCCCTTTCGTCTTCTGTGGCTGTGATCGGTCACCGCCGATCGACCGTCGGCGAGCCGCGACAGGCGACCTCACCCTCGGATCGAGCGGGAAGGGGGGACTTGGGGGCTGCACAGGCCGCAGGGTCCGGCAGGGGCCAGGAGGGGCCTTCTTTCGGGCTCCGACTTTCGAGAAACGAAGGCGGACCGGTGGCCCGCCGGCCCGGCGCACCAAGCGGGGCGGAGGGGGAGTGCCGAAAAATAAAAAAAAAAAGAAGAAACTTACTGGTGGTGGTCCTGGATGGCTGGACCTAGACGGCTGTGCCGCTCAGGGCGGCTGAAGGGCAAGGCCACCGAAGGCGAGGAGGCTCCTGGTTCCTGGTGGTCTTGCTCTTGCCTTGCCGCCTTGCCGACCGGGGAGGCCTTGTCGGGCTGGAGAGACCGAGACTGGTGGAGCCATGGAGCGTGGACTTGGAGGCGGGGCGGGACTGGGACGCCGGAGGCGGAGCGCCGGAGGTGGGATCGGGATGCTGGGATGCACCGATCGACCGATGCGGTCACAGTCACTGATGGAGCGTGGAGGCGGGACGCTGGGATCGGGACGACGGGACGCGGACGGCCGGAGGTGGAGGCGTGGAGGCGGAGGCTAGACCGCGACTGGACTTGGAGGCGGGACCGGGACGACGGGATGCCGGAGACGGGATCGAGACGCCGGGATGCGGTCACTGATGGAGCGTGGAGGGCCTGGAGGCGGGACCAGGACGCCGGAGGCGGAGGCTGGACACCTAGACGGGACGCCGGAGGTGGAGGCTGGACCGCGATGCGGATGCGAGCGAGCACCGAGCGGGGGGCCTCCTGGGGCGGGGGCCTAAGGCAAGGGCTTCGGTGGCCTTGCCCTTCAGCCGCCCTGCGGCAGAGCAGGAGCGGAGTCAAACCCGAAGGAACGAGAGCCCAGCTTGCAACTGCGGGGCCGGCGAGACCGAGTCACGGTAAAAAAAGGGTGGCCTCCATAATTGAATACGTGGCACCTATATGTTACGCGTCACTCGGGGTTCAGCTGCACGTCTAATTGCACTCACGAGTAGAATTGGTCAAACATCGGACACAAGAGAAAAGAGGAAGGAAGAGAGGACAAGAGGAATAGTTGGAGCTTGGATATAGATGATCACACCATTCTCCTTATCAATCAGAACTCAAAAGTTCTGGATTTGATTCTTAGATGAAACAACTCTAAATATGGATCTAAGTAATCATAGCGTAGGGAATCTCTCTCCCTTTCTTAAGAGAAAATTTAAGAAAAAATCATCAGCATGTGCACCTTTGCCCAATAACAATTTGTGCAGCAAAAACCTTCAAACCAAACTTTACATGGTCGAGTTATAACATGGTGAGTTATTTACATTGTCCAAGTCTAAACTTCCCGGGAGCCGGGACCCGGGAGAAATGGCTTCTCCAACCTTCTTTTGAAGTCATTGCTGGTCTTGTGGGTTACAACACTAGGTTTCACGGGAGCACCCCACACCATCCACCCAGGGGCGGCTCAACATATTTGGAGGCCTAAAGCTAAAAACTAAAATATAATTATTTAATTAAAATTTATATAAATTTTTTATTAAAATTTTATTTTTTTAACTTTTTGAGATGCAAAATTTTTAATCAAATTTTTATAATCAAGTTCTCCTAATATTTTTTTTTCAATTGATAATATAGTCAATCCATTTAATCTTTCTTGAGACATTATTGATCTTAAGTAAGATTTTATTAATTTTAATTTTGAAAAACTTCTTTCTGCCGAAGCAACACTTACTGAAATTGTTAACATTATTCTAAAAACAATATATGCATTTGGAAAAGAGTCGAGTCGTCTTATATGATTGAGTATATCCATTGGACTGTTATCTTCATTTGTATAATTTCTTTTAAAATTTTTAGCTCTGAAAATAAATCTAAACCATCAATATCAGAGTAGTTATTATATTTTAAAGAATACTCAAGATTAAGACAATATTCTTTCAAACTATCATTATCTAATGACTTCAATTTTTTACCACTAAATAGAAAACTAAAAATATTTTCATATATCTTAAATTGTTCAAATCTATTTTGGAGTGAAAAAATTGCTTGATCTACTATATATAAGAAATAATCAATTCTAAATGATTCTTCAAGAGATTTTGTTATTTCATTGTCAACATTCTCATCAAATTGTTTCTTTCTGCGAATGATACGCTTATCATGAAATTTAGGTTCTATTTTTATTTCAGATACAATTTCTTTAGAAGAAATCATAGCGGATGCAAATCCATCTTCTCCATATTTTTCAAAAAAAGAAAGAAGACCTTTTAATTGTTCTATAGCAATATCAATATGTATATCTGTTGATTATAAACTTTTGCTAACTGAATTAACAGTAAATAATATATCATACCAAATAGTCATGCCTAATAAAAATTCAAAATTTTCAAGCTCATATGTTGCTAAGCAATTAGCTTCGCTTTTAGTTTAGGATCTTCACTAACTTCTGCTAATTCCAATAAAGCATCTCTTATTTGTGGAGCTTAAATCTTATTGCTTTAATACTTTCAATACGACTTTTCCAACGTGTTTGTGATAATGATTTAAGAGTTAGACCAGAAATATTATCTTGCAAAATTTTTCATCATTTAGTAGAAGAAGAAAATAGTGAATAGATACGTTGTACCACTCCAAAAAATGATATAGCTTTAGTACAAGAACTAGCTATATCACAAAGTACTAAATTTAAACTATGACAACCACATGGTATATAAAAGATCTAGGATTTATATCTAAAAGTCTTTTTTGCACTCCTTGCTGTTTGCCCTTCATATTAGATCCATTATCATATCCTTGTCCTCTTAAATTATTAATATCAAGTCCAATATATTTTATTTCATCCATAATGATATCAAAAAGATTTTTTCCAATTGTATCATCTACTTTTAAAAATTCAAAAAAATATTTCATAATTTTGATTAGACTTGATGAAATATCTACACATCGTAATATAAAAGATATTTACTCTTAATGACTTGTATCTGGAGTGCAATCAAGTATTATTGAAAAATATTTTGCTTCTAAATTTTTTTTAATAATTTTATTTTTATTTTATTTACTAATAAATTTATTAATTCATTTTATACATTATGTCCAAGATAATGGGTATGAATTTTATCATCTTTAATACGTCGAATATGTTCTTGCATTACCGGAATCGAATTCTGCAATCATTTCAATTAGACTTAAAAAATTTCCATTATTTGTTTGATAGATCTTTTCATTTTTTCCACAAAAAGCTAAATTATTTTTACCAACAGTTTTTACTACAGCAAAAATTCTTAATAAGACTTTTTTCCAATGTTCTTCATCTTTATTTATTTATTCTTGAATACTTTTATCAATTATTTTATTTTTCAATAGTCTCATTTCTAAATCAATCCATGAACACATATTAATAACATGCTCATTACTCATCTCATGACTCTTAAGTTTAGCACTAAGATTTCTCCAATCTCTACTACCAACATTAGCTAGTTTACTTATACTAGAAGTAGAATTAAATAATTTGCAACAAAAACAAAATACTCTGTCTAAGTCTTTTGAATAAACTAGCCATCTTCTTTCATGCTTCTCTCGTTTATCAACTTTTGAATATAGTATATAGTAGAAAAATATCTTGAAAATTCATCTTTAGAAAAATCTATATCATCAATTCTAATTGGACCTTTTTCTACTAATAAATCTCTCAAATTTGTATCAATATTTGTCCATTGACTTGGATCATAAATATTTTTAGGAATGCAATCATTTAAATTAATCGATTGATTTTCTTCACTATGACTTTGAAGATTATCTTGAATCTCTTCGTTGACTTTTTCTTGTTCTAATATTTCATTATCATTTAATTCTAAAGAATTATTAACTTGTTCATTTAAAGAACATTCATCAATATTTTTAATTTATTATTTTTATTACTTGTAAAGAATTTATCGAGAGCTCCTTTTTGAGATTGTATTAAACTTTCAATTTTTTTTTTAAGCTTTGAATAATCAGATTCATATTTTCGAGTTGACATATTTAAATTCTTATTATGAATTATCAGAAAGATATAACTATTATAATTATTTTATATTTCTTAAATAGCCAATACAAGATCAACAATCAAAATTTTTAATTCAATGAATCAAATATTAAATAAAATAAAGATAATATATAATAATATAATATAAATTTTAAATTAAATAAAAAATAAATAAAGATTAGAATAATAGTATCCGATTGTTCAATGCTAATTGCAAATGAGAATAATAGCACCCGATTGTTGAATGCTGTGTAAAATATGGAGCATCCACTGCAACACTATTCCATAATATTTTTATCAATTATCTAAATATAACAATATAAAAGAAAAAGAAGCAATTTAGGTTAGTTTTATAAAAAAAAAAGTGACCGTTGAAATTTTTTCGTTGAAGTGGTTGGATCGTATTAATTACCGCTGTAACACTGTTAACCTGCAAGCCGTCCGCCGCCCCTTTTTTTTTTTTCTTTCTCCCACGCTCTCCCACCATCCCACATAGCCATGCTACCTACCCATCAGCCACCGACCACGTGTTTTGATTTTTGAAAAAAAAAAAACTGATGCCACAGCAGCACAGCCCTTTCGTCTTCTGTGGCTGTGATCGGTCACCGGCCGATCGGCCGTCGGCGAGCCGCGACAAGCGACCTCACCCTCGGACCGAGCGGGAAGGAGGGACTTGGGGGCTGCACAGGCCGTAGGGTCCGGCAGGGGCCAGGGAAGGGCCTTCTTTCGGGCTCCGACTTTCGAGAAACAAAGGCGGACCGGCGGCCCGCCGGCCCGGCGCACCAAGCGGGGCGGAGGGGGAGTGCCGAAAAACAAAAAAAAAAAAGAAGAAACTTACCGGTGGTGGTCCTGGACGGCTGGACCTAGACGGCTGTGCCGCTCAGGGGCGGTTGAAGGGCAAGGCCACCGAAGGCGGGGAGGCCTTGCCGGCCGGGAGGCCTTGCCTGGCTGGGGAGGCTCCTGGTTCCTGGTGGTCTTGCTCTTGCCTTGCCGCCTTGCCGGCCGGGGAGGCCTTGCCGGGCCGGAGAGACCGGGACTGGTGGAGCCATGGAGCGTGGACTTGGAGGCGGGGCGGGACTGGGACGCCGGAGGTGGAGACATGGAGGCGGAGCGTTGGAGATGGGATCGGGACGCTGGGATGCACCGATCGGCCGATGCGGTCACAGTCACTGATGGAGCGTGGAGGCGGGACGCTGGGACCGGGACGGCGGGACGTCGGACGGCCGGAGGTGGAGGCGTGGAGGCAGAGGCTGGACCGCGACTGGACTTGGAGGTGGGACCGGGACGGCGGGACGCCAGAGACGGGATCGGGATGCCGGGATGCGGTCACTGATGGAGTGTGGAGGGCCTGGAGGCGGGATCAGGATGCCGGAGGCGGAGGCTGGACGCCTAGATCGGGACGCCGGAGGCGGAGGCTGGACCGCGATGCGGATGCGAGCGAGCGCCGAGCGGGGGCCTCCTGGGGGCGGGGGCCTAAGGCAAGAGCTTCGGTGGCCTTGCACTTCAGTCGCCCCAGCATCCACCAGGAATAAATCCGCCACTTCATCTCCTGTCTAGAACAGGATCATCCTTAGCAAATGTGCATGCAAAAGGTGCCCCTCTATCGGCCATCAAATCGAAATGCTCCGATGTCATGTCAAGGGGGTGTTGTTCGGGTGCATTAGATGATAAAAGTGATTAGAATGCAGAATTTGATGCAAGCAACAGAAGCTACATCGCAGCTAGCTTATTTTAGGAGATAGAGAAGAAGAACCATAAATCATGTTTCAGCGTTCTGGCAGAGAAGAATCCAACTCATACCAATAACGTGCAAGGATCCAATGTCTAATCATCCCCATCCTTCTTCTTTTGGAAAAAAAAAAAAATTATCATCTGATGCAAGAACCTTCAACTGGTTGGATGTTCTGCTAAACAGGTTGTAAGTTCACAAATCTCTGTGGAAGTAAAAAAGACTGAAACAAAAGCTCGTTATTTCTCGTGATGAAATACGGCATAAAGGAAGTGCATGAATTTTACGTGGGTGGCCTTCATGATCATAGATGGTTTACCCAGGAATATGATGGCACACATGGAGTTGAAAATGCTCTGTTCAGGTTAATCACCCTTCACCCGTTCATTGTCTTAGATATAGAGTTGGAACTAGAACGGTTTTCTCAAGATATCTTCGGTGGGCTCATGGTCTTCAACATTGCAACAAGCTAAATAAAATAAATTAGGCTATACAAGAATCATACATGCATACACAATGATGTGTCAAGATGAGCTTTTGGGGCCTGCCAACTACTCAACTAAATTGGTGTCTGATGTCTGCTCCAAGCTCTTAACTCCAACAAGCTAGCCTTTTTGGCTCCGACAAACCAAGTAGTTTAACTTGTATTTAGCATCATGGGACATTACTGCAGGGCTTGGTGCCTATATTCAGGTATGACCAGATGACCATAAATACAGGTACGATCAACATATGTGAAATTCTCTGGCAAACAGCATAGAAATCGCCCACCACATGGTCAGACAACAACAGCCTGTATGATCCTCACAAATTAAGGCAAGAATCATTGTTGGTGCAGAATTTCGCTGATGCCGGAAAGCTGAAGTCGAGATGACTGCGGCCGCTATCGGGACCTACAAAGAAAGTCTAAACCGGAGTTGGGGGTGCTCCGGCAAGACCCTCCGACGCTCAAGTCAGTACTCTGCTTCAACAAAAATGGAGCACTCAAATGGAATTTTGGCAGAGTTTCAAGATAGATTTTAGAGATTAGAGAAGAACGTATCTGGGGATCCCTTTTATAGACGGAGAGCGTAACTGATTGACAGCGACGTCTGTAATCGTCTGGTAGTGAGCCGTTCGGAGCCACATGGAGTTTGTTGCAGAGAGTAGTGGCGTCAGTAGGCCGTTCAGAGCCACGTGGAGTTTGTTATGGAGAGTGGAGTGGTATCCGTTATCGCGACTTACCAGAGAGTGGTGGGGCCACATGGAATCTGTTACAGGGAGTGGAGTGAGGTAGTGGCCATTGTTGTGACTTGCCAAAGAGTTCGGGCCTGACGGCTGAAGCTCGGCTGGAACGTCTGAAGGAGAAGAATGGCTCTCTGTCTTTGCAATCTAAGAGAGGCTCGAATGTTTTCGAGGTTGCTGACGAGTCCACTGTTGTCGGATGCCTAAAACGCTGATGCTGCAGGCGGGAGTCATCTGCTGTAGAAGCTCGGACGGGGACTTTCTGTTGGGAAAGTCCGGTTTCATGAGGAATCCGACAGAGGGTCGATCGACAGTGGACTTCGGATGGCGTTGTGGAGATTCGTCCGCTGGAGGAGTCTGGAGGATCCTGTAGAAGTCCGGTTGGCGTTGTTGAAGTCCGACTGACGCTATTGAAGGTTGATGGCTGGGGAGGTACGACAGACACTGGAGGCGGTCGGCCATTGTAGAAATCCAGCTGCTGGAGCCCGTCCGTTGTAGAAGTTCGTCCGGAATCCATCCGCGATGGAAGTTCAGACGGAGTCCGATTCTTGTAGAAGTCCGGATGGAGACCGCTTATTGAAGAAGCTCGGCTGAAGTCCGCCTGTAATAGAAGTTTGGAAGGAATTCGTTTACAGAAGAAGCTCGGATGGAATTCGCTTACAGTAGAGATCCGAAGTAGACTGCTTGCAGTAGAAGTTCGGAGTAGACCGCTTGCAGTAGAAGTTTGGAGTAAACTACTTGCAGTAGAAGTTCATCTGTGATTCATCCACTGCAGGAATTTGGCTGGGATCCGGCTCTTGTAAGAGCTCGGATGAAATCCGGAGGACGGTCGACCATCGTAAAAACTTGGATGGAGTCTGGTTACGGTAGAAGTCCTGCTGTTGGAGAAGCTCGAACATTGACGAAATCCAGAAGAAGTTCGGAGTAAAGTCGTTCGTGGCCGGAAGAAGTCTGGAAGAAATTCATAGGGTAGCCAATCACTGTAGAAAATCGGCTGATAATAAAGCTCAGGGAGCATTTGGAGCAGTCCGATAGATGAATGGGGGAGCTCATTATCGGAGAAGTCCAGATGGTATTATGGAAGCTCGGACGGTTGAGGGGGTTCAGAGAGATGCCACCCAAGGTCGGAAGCTGGAAGAGCCCTGGAAGGGTTGGCCTTTTACAAACTTCGGCTGGAGGTATTTTATACCCAACACCAGTCGCCCTACTTTCGAGTTCGGGTTTCGAATGAAGTACAGAAAAATTTTCACAGCCGAAGTTGCCTTTTTCGATTTTCGTACTTGATTGTTTCTAGATATTTTGACGTTTGGTACGCTAGTGCTGGAGCCTTTTCAAATCAAGACGATCCGAAAAGATTTTTTTAGAATTTCCACCGGAGCGTTGCTCTAGGTATGGCGCAATAATGGTTCTGTCAGCTGTCAGCCACTTTCAGCCGCCTGCCATGGTGAGTGGGATACGCGGCGAGTGTAGGTCGGTCAGAGGAGATCCGCAATCATTACTGCACCGGGCCCGGTTGCCTATTTAAACCCGCTCCCCTCTTCCAGGGATTTCATTTTGCCTGAGAGTCCTGTTGGTGCCCTTCTTCTTCCCCGAGAGTTCCATCCCTTTCGGCCTTAAGCATTTTTCGAGTCGATCCCCATCTCTACATCTCTGCACCTCTCGGACCAGCCTAAGTTAGTTCCAGAACTCTCCTCTTCTCTCTTTTTTTTTCTTCCCTATTGTTCTTTTTTCATTTTCCCTCCTTTACATTCCGCTTGTTCAGTTTTCCGCGAGCGCCCCATCTCTTATTTTTCTTAATTTTTTTGAGATTTTTAGAGTTTTCACTTGATTCAAAATATCCTCCAACACTTCCTCCTTTAGCAGTTCTAGGAGTTCATCCGTTTCAGTCCCACAAAACCCTAGCTCTATAGAAGAACCTCGTCTGGTCTTTGTACCAGACACCATTCCCAGCTCTCTGACTCCGGAGGAACTCTCACTGATTAGGATTCAGTACGGGGTTCCTCCGGAGTACGAGCTGGAGCTTTTCGGGCCAACTGGTCGGGCTAGCGCTCCTCTCCCTGGCTGCTTCTGTTTATACCAAGAAGCTTTCCGCACCGAGCTTTGACTTTCGCTCCCGCCTTTTGTCATCGTTCTCTTCTGCTTTTTAAACATTTCTTTAGTTTTTGTAGCGCCGAACTCCTTTAGATTTTTGATAGGGTTTCTTTCCCTCTGTCGCCTAGCCGAAGTCCAGCCAACCCTTTCTTTGTTTAGGAATTTCTATACTTTCAAGCGTCATCCTTCGGCAAAGGACTGGTGGTACTTCTCTTCCTAGTTCGGTAGAAAGGGGTTGTTGAAAGGCACCCTCTCTTCTATCCACAACTGGAAGGAGAGGTATTTCTACATCCGATGCCCGACCTTGGAGCTGGGATTACCCCCTAGGGCTCTTTGAGGGATTCCGTCCGTCGGGCTTCTACCCTGGGAAGGGACGACTTCGAAGCCTCCAATAAGCTCGAGGCCTATCCAGCCCCCCTTCTCTCTGATCTTCTGAAGGAACAACTCTTATTCAACATCGGCCTAAGCCCTCTTAACCCTATCGTTACTATCATTATTATTATATATATATATTATATATATATATATATATTTGCTGCTTTTTCTTTCTCTTATTCTATTTCTGAGCCGTGTCGATCTTCTTTTATTGCAGACATGGATACAGGCGTGGCTCGGAGGTTAGCCCAAGGTCTCAAGACCCACAAAAGAAAAGGTGCCGCGACTTCGGGGTCGGCGAAGAGAGCTAGGACAGAAGAGACGAACTCGGCCGCGCCTGCTCAGGCGGCCGTTGCCGTCGACGCCCCCTCTGACATCGAGTCCGAAGTCCCCCGAGCCTCTTCATGGAGCCCCCTGGCCGAGGTTCCCGCTCCAGAGGCTCGTCCCGAGGGGGCACCGGGGGCCGAAAGGAGGAGAGGAAGAAGACCCTGACCCGCAAGAGCCGCAGCCGCAAGGCTGCCATCGAGGGGGCCGACGGCTCCGAGGAAGATCTGGGGGAAAATCCCTTCAACAATAGGGATTTAATAAAGAGGCTGGTCGAAGGGTGCATTCTGTCCGAGGTCGTCTACAGGATCGTCCATGCTGATCCTAAGCAGCAGGTCTAGGACTCTCTGGGATCCTTTCTCGAGGTAGGTCAATTCATTTTTTTCTTCTTGCTTCTTTACTTAGTTTACTCCTTAGCTTTTATATTGACTCCCCGGCCGCTCTTGTAGATTGGGCACCAGCTCATCGCCAACGTCGAGGCGATGAAGAACGCCAAGAGAGAGGCAGCCCAGGCGGAGGAAGGTCGCTTGGCTGAGGCCGCCCGCTCAAGGAGAAGATCGTCGAGGTCGCAAGTCTCCAGGAGGCGCTGCAGATGGAGGGACAAACCTCGTCCGACCTGAGGGCCGCCTTGGAGGAGGAAAGAAAGAAGGCAGAGGCCGAGGTCTCCGAACTGAAGGTGCAGGTCTCCAAGCTGAAAGCGCAGATCCCGTCCCTAGTCTCGGAGGTAGGGGTCCGAGCAGTGGAGGAGTTCAAGACCTTCTTCGAGATGGAGGATCTGCAGGTCCAGTTCGGCTAGGACGCCTTCATCAAGGGCTTGAGCTCTGCCAAGAGAAGGTGCCCGAAAAATTTTTCGAACTGGATCTCAGCTTTCTGGATGAGGCATTCGACGATAAAGTCGGACCTTCCGAAGCCGCTGCTGGTCCTCCTCCAGTCGGGACCTCCTCGACTGTAGCGGTTGCCGCGACCGACTTTCCGGGGCGCCGAGCCTCTCCACTTCTGTCCTAGAGGTCCGAAACCTCTAATTTTGTATTTTTCCTTTGTGGCGACTTTTCTTCGTTCTCTTGTACTTAAAAACTATTTAATCAATGAAATCGGATTCTTCTTTACAGAGAGCTCCTTTTTCTTCTTCTGCATTCTTTTCCTTCTCTTTTGTCTTCTTGCACTAATTTGAGTTGTGGCGCTCTTGTCTCCCAACGACAGTGTCCTGCCGAAGCTCTTCCCCTACCACAGGGGATTCCTCTGAAGTCGATGATCCGAGACCTCAGAAGGAAAGTTCGTCACTTGACGAAGAAATTCAAAAAACTGGATGATGAATTTCACCTGCTGAGGAAGAGTCATTCGGAAGTCACTGCGGAGGCTACTCGATTTCGGGACCTCCATAAAAAGGGTTTCATGGAATACACCTGGAGGAAGGCCGACTTCGTGGTGGAGCTTGAGGAACTCCAAAAATGTGTCAGCGACTGATCTTGGACTCAGGCTTCCAAGATCGGCTCTCTTGAAGTTGAGCTGGCGGCTGCACAGGAGAAGATCGGCCAGTTGGAAGGGGGCTCATCCTGTCTCACAACTCAGGCCGACCACGACCGAGTCTAATCGAAGAAATTCTCCGACCTTCAGAAGCAGCTACAGGACGTCGGGACGAATTATAATGCCTATCGAGCCGGCTGGTGCGGGCAAGTAGAGGATTACCGAAGGAAGCTCAAGACGGCGACCGATGAAGTTGCCTGCCTTCAGAGGCAGTTGTCTGAGAGAGTCCAGTCCGCCTCTGCACAAGGCTCCGATGAGCTCCACTCCTTGAGGGGGACCATGGAAGAACTATCTGTGGCCCTTGGGCAGGAGAAGGCCGAACTGCAGTGGCTGAATATTCAACTGACCTACGAGCAGCAGTTGGTCAAGGATGCCGAGGCGGAGTCCGAAGTTCTGAGGAAGAGACTTCGGGAGTCGGAGGGCGAGAGTCGGCAGTTCCACCAGATGTATCTGAAGATGCTGTTAAGAAAGAAAGAATTGGAAGAAGAAGTCGAAAACTTAAAGCAATCCTCGATGATGGCTGGAATCGAGAGTTCGAAGTCTGAAGAAGCCGAGCTTCTTTAGAGCTTCTTTATCTTTTATTTTATGTATTCTTTTCTTTTCTTGTCGTTTTTCTTTTTTGGCCTTCAAAGGCTTTGTAATGTACACTCCACTAATAAAATGAAAAGAAAATTTTTTCATTACCTCGTCTATTCTTGCTTTGAGTTGTTGTTTACTGAGCTTTTTTTATCTTTTATCTTGCTCGATGTCGACATTTTTTGAAGGTACCTGATCGTCGTCGTGTTGATTCACCCTTAGGGATTGGAGATTGTCGACAAGGATTTTCTTCCTCATTGAGACGAGATCCCTTGAGTCTTTGATGTAGTTTATTTTTTCCTTATCACCGGTGTAGTTCGTCGCTTTTTCTTTTTCTCTCTCCTCTTTTTTTTTTTGTGTTCGAGTGAGGGTCTTCCCTCTGCTCTTAACGGGGTTGTGGGAGTGTAGAGGAGCCGTTGAGGAGGCTTTCCTCCTCGTCCGATCTTGATCGATCGGGTCTTCATTTGTGTCAGGACAAGGTTCTCCTCCTATTTCTGACACAGTCAATTTCAGCTCATGTTAGGACGAGCTTCTCCTCCTGTTTCTAACAGGGCTGTGGGGGCACGTAAGGGCCATTGTAAGGACCTCTCCCCTCATCCGATCTCTAGATAATCGGACCTTCGACTTTGCTCATGTTAGGACGAGGTTCTCCTCCTGTTCCTAACATGACTGTGATGACACATAAGGGCCATTGTAGGGGCCTCTCCTTCCATCCGATCTTTAAATAATCGGACCTTCGACTTTGCTCATATTAGGATGAGATTCTCCTCCTGTTCCTAACATGGCTGTGGGGGCACATAAGGGCCGTTGTAAGGACCTCTCCCCCCATCCGATCTTTAAATAATCGGATCTTCGACTTTACTCATGTTAGGATGAGGTTTTCCTCCTGTTCCTAACACGCTTAGTTTCGATTGTCGGAAGGAGCTACTCCCTGTCATTATGAGCTCATGCCAAAAGAAAAGATATGCAAATATGAAAGAAACTTTTATTTAAAGCAAAGTTATTGGTAATACATTCGTAGATTTTTCGAATCCCATAGTCGCGGAAGGTTTGCTCCCCATCGGGGTCCTCTAGAGATGGAGTTGATGATTCCAATTGGAGGCCGATCTTCAGGCTGCTCCTCCCTCCTTGGTGGCTCCGGTTGCGTCAGGGCCCTCGACCGATCTTCCCTACCTCCAAGTCGATGTCGAATGAATCTGTCGAGCCGATCTCGTCTGATGAGCTCCTCGATCTCGTCTCGGAGCTGAATGCACTCCTCCGTGTCGTGGCCGTGGTCACGATGATAGAGGTAGAACTTGTTAGGGTTGTGCTTCTCAGGATGTGTGCGCATCCTTTTCAACCTCGGCAGCTGCTCCCTGACCTCCATCAGCACTTGAATTTTCGATGCGTTGAGAGGGGCGTAGCTGTGGAATCTTCCTGGGGGAGAGCCCCATCGAATTCTGTGGTCCGGGCTTCTCTGCCTACGAGCCCGGGGAGGAGTCTGGACACGCTTGTGTCCGGAGAGAGTTCGAGAACGTGGCCGAGCTTCACTCGGCCCTTTTTCAACTGCGGGCTTGCTGGAGTCTCCCGCCTACCGCTCCTTCGCGGCCTCCTCATCCTTCATCTTGAAGGCTTCTTCTGCTCGGGCATATCCTTCGGTCCGAGCCAGCAAATCAGCAAAGTCCCTGGGATACTTTTTTTCAGAAAAACAGAAGATCGTTCTTTTGGAGACCGCCCTTCAGGGCAGCAATCGTGATCGATTGGTCCAAGTTCCGGACCTCCAACACGGTGACGTTAAAACGGTTGACATAAGCTCGAATGGATTCTTCCTCCTTTTGCTTGATGTTGATGAGAGACTCCGAACCTCTCCGGGGGCGTCGACTGCTAACGAAATGAGCAATGAACTGGTGGCTCATCTGATCAAAGGAGAAGATAGTACCCGGCTTCAGTGTCGAGTATCAATTTCTTGCTGCTCCCTTCAAGGTAGACGGGAAAGCTCAGCACAGAATGGCATCTGGCACGCCATAGAGTAGCATCATTGTTCGATTCGTCGGTTCATCTCTCGAAATCTTTGATCCAGGAGGTCCTCTCGACTGCGAGTTTCGTGGGTCTTCTAGTGGAATGGAGGTAGGGACTCTCCGGGGGTGGAATCGTGATCGGATGGTGGGCTCTCCGCCTTCTGCTTCCCTTTTTCGGGGAAGACAGGGTGACTTGCCCAAGTGGCCCGATCAGTTGCCGGATTCTGGAACTCCGACGATGCTTTTTCCAACCGCACTGATGCCTGCGGCTGCTGCTGCATGGCCTGCACTACTTCAGTGAGGCCCCTGACCTGCTGAACCAGCAAGTCAAACTGCTCCATGCCGACTACCGTTGTCGGAGGAGGAGGAGCCTGAAAAACTGGAGACGAGACCGGAGCTCGCTGAGATCTGGCCGCGGAGGCCATGGAACGCTTGGTGGATGCCTTTCAGGGAGGCATCAGGTGAAGATCTGATATGAGAAGAAGGAGAAAAATATTGAAGAAGTTGACCGAAGACAATCCTGTTGAGCACTCCTTTAAGAACAAGGGTACTGTGAAGGTTCACACCGCCCCCTTCCTCTAGCGTCAATTTTGTTGGTGCAGAATTTCACCGATGCCGGAGAAGCTGGAGTCGAGATGACCGCGGCCACCGTCGGAACCTGCAAGGGAAGTCTAAACCGGAGTTGGGGGTGCTCCAGCAAGACCCTCCGACGCTCAAGTCAGTACTCTGCTTCAACAGAAATGGAGTACTCAAATGAGATTTTGACAGAGTTTCGAGATAGAGTTTAGAGCTTAGAGAAGAACGTATCTGGGGATCCCTTTTATAGACAGAGAGCATAACTGATTGACAGCGACGTCTGTAATCGCCTGGTAGTGGGCCGTTAGGAGCCACGTGGAGTTTGTTGCAGAGAGTAGTGGCGTCAGTGGGCTGTTCAGAGCCACGTGAAGTTTGTTATGGAGAGTGGAGTGGTGTCCGTAGTCGTGACTTGCCAGAGAGTGGTGAGGCCACATGAAATCTATTACAGGGAGTGGAGTGGGGTAGTGGCCATTATCGTGACTTGCCAGAGAGTTCGAGCCTGACGGCTGAAGCTCGCTGGAACGTCTGAAGGAGCGGAATGGCTCTCTGTCTCTGCAATCTAAGAGAGGCTCGGATGTTTTCGAGGTTGCTGATGAGTCCACTGTTGTCGGATGCCTAGAGCGCTGATGCTGCAGACGGGAGTCATCTGCTGTAGAAGCTCGAACGGAGACTTTCTGTTGGAAAAGTCTGATTTTATGAGGAATCCGGTAAAGGGTCGACCGACAGTGGACTTCGGATGACGTTGTGGAGGTTCGTCTGCTGGAGGAGTCTGGAGGATCCTGTGGAAGTCCGATTGGTATTGTTGAAGTCCGACTGACGCTATTGAAGGTTGATGGCTGGGGAGGTACGACAGACACTGGAGGCGGTCGGCCGTTGTAGAAATCTAACTGCTGAAGCCCATCCGTTGTAGAAATTTGTCCAGAATCCATCCG
Organism: Elaeis guineensis; assembly: GCF_000442705.2. Classification (NCBI taxonomy): domain Eukaryota; kingdom Viridiplantae; phylum Streptophyta; class Magnoliopsida; order Arecales; family Arecaceae; genus Elaeis; species Elaeis guineensis. The sequence goes on along the minus strand of NC_026006.2, from coordinate 67,730,996 downwards.
CTATGAAAATTCAGACAGAGTCTGATTCTTGTAGAAGTTCAGATAGGGACCGCTTATTGAAGAAGCTCGGCTAAAGTCCACCTGTAATAGAAGTTCGGAAGGAATTCGTTTACAGTAGAAACTCGGATGAAATTCGCTTACAGTAGAGATCCAGAGTAAACTGCTTACAGTAGAAGTTCGGAGTAGACCACTTGCAGTAGAAGTTCGGAATAGACTGCTTGCAGTAGAAGTTCGTCTGTGATCCATCCACTGTAGGAATTCGATTGGAATCCGGCTCTTATAAGAGCTCGGATGAAATCCGAAGGACAGTCGATCGCCGTAGAAATTTGAATGGAGTCTAATTACGGTAAAAATCCTACTGTTGAAGAAGCTCGAACATTGACGAAGTCCGGAAGAAGTTCGAAGTAAAATCGTTCGTGGTCGGAAGAAGTCTGGAAGAAATTCAGAGGATAGCCAATCACTGTAGAAAGTCGGCTGATAATGAAGCCCAGGGAACATTTGGAGCAGTCCGGTAAATGAATGGGGGAGCTCATTATCGGAGAAGTCTAGATGGTATTATAGAAGTTCGGACAGTCGAAGAGGTTCAGAGAGATGCCACCCAAGGTCGGAAGCCGGAAGAGCTCTGAAAGGATCGGCCTTTTACAAACTTTGGCTGCAGGTATACAAGCTAAATAAAATAAATTAGGCTATACAGGAATCATACATGCATACACAATGATGTGTCAAGATGAGCTTTTGGGGCCTGCCAACTACTCAACTAAATTGGTGTCTGATGTCTGCTCCAAGCTCTTAACTCCAACAAGCTAGCCTTCTTGGCTCCGACAAACCAAGTAGTTCAACTTGTATTTAGCATCATGGGACATTACTGCATGGCTTGGTGCCTATATTCAGGTATGACCAGATGACCATAAATACAGGTACGATCAACATATGTGAAATTCTCTGGCAAACAGCATAGAAATCGCCCACCACATGGTCAGACAACAACAGCCTGTATGATCCCCACAAATTAAGGCAAGAACCACCATCTCAAATGTGTTAATTTCACTACTCGCATTGACTCATGGTACTCATGAAAATAAAAAATGAGCTTCCAATGTGCACCTACAAGGACAATGGAATCTCCCACAGGATGTGAATGGAAAATAAAAACAAACAAATGTTTGATCGTTCTATAGTCATCCTTTTACTCGATCTAGGTTGAGAAGAAAATCTAAGCATCTTCAGGAGCAGCACTGGCAGCACTCAGATCCACGGTCAAATCAAGCTCCTGTGTCATGAAAGAAAATAATAGATAATTACCATAAGTCTAAACACTGCAGTAAGTTGATATTCTTTCTGGTGCTCTTAGGCACTTGGAAAAGCCTATGATGGTGGAGAAAGCTAGGTTTTACATTATGATTATTACACGGGCTACTATCTTAGTAATTTTTTGTAGAGATGACATTGTGGCTATTTTTTTAAATGCCAGCAGTTGTATGCGGGCCCTGCAAGTATTTCATGTGTCACAAGGATTATCTTAAGGTGGATTTGGACACATGTAGGACCTGTGCCAAGCATTTCCAAGAAACACAGCACCATATTGGTTTCCAATTTATTAATGTAACTGCCCTGTAGCTAATTCCCAAACTTCATCAATCTACAGCTTTCAAAACTAAACTATTAACTTACAGAACTCCATGCACATTACCATATTGTTTTGGGGAAAAATTTATACATCTTTAAGTGAAAATGTAACTAATGTACAAGGGCATTATCTTATATACATATATATGAGAGAGAGAGAGAAAGAGAGAGAGAGAGCTGGACTTGGCCGTGTTTGAGTGGATCTCCACTCACATTCAGTCAAGCCTACATTGGACAATAAAAGTCCACATCAATGATCCGAACCATTGGAAATTGCTTACGCACCAAAAATTATGTGATTTGGCTATCCCTAGTCTATGCATCAACTGATAAAAAAAAAAAACATAGAATTTAATTTTTTATTTAGGCCGTCCAATTTTTTGACCACTTGATACATAAGCTATGGATCTCCAGGTTACATGATTTTAGGTATGTAAGTAATTTACAGGTGGCTCAAATCATCAATGTGGTCAAATCTAACCGGATCTGAGTGAAGATCCACCTGAGTGTAGTCAAATCTCTCTCTCTCTATATATATATGTGTGTGTGTGTGTGTGTGTGTGTGTGAGTGAGTGAGTGAGAGAGAGAGAGATCTCAACTTTAAAAGGTAAAACAAATCATTGTACCAGCATGCATTTGAAATAATGAAATATTACCTTCCCAGTTATCCTACTGTACATGGAGATCACATCCTGTACTGTTGACTCAAAGTGCGTCGTTGCATCATAACTCTGCAAAGAAAATCACTACCAATCAGAATTACTAACTAGGTTCCATTATACACAAAAGAAGTTTTCACTAAACATTCTTGGGAATGGAAAATTAAGTAGCTCTTATCAAACAAACGACAAGATTCACCCATACATACTGTAGATATGAAGCAATTGTCCTCATCATGCTTGTTGATAGGTTCATATCTGTCATAAATATCAAAAAAGATCTCGTCCACAGATCCAAGTAAATCAATCCCAGGCTTCAGTTCTACCTCAGGTTGGTCAGTTTCAGCTTCAGTTGAGACAAAAGCAATATATTTCCCTTTGGGGGCTACATTGTGAGTGTAAGAGCAACAAAACACGTACCTGAAATTAATAAAACAATTCTGACATCAATATTAAGAGACTTCAACTGTGATTTATTAGTAGATCAAAAATGTCTTCCTCTCATCCACTTTATAATAAATTGGTAGATCGCATCCATAAAACACAATCAACATTTGCTTCTGCACGGACATTCTTTGTTCATCTACATCCATTCTTAATTAGGACAAGATAGGAAGTTCTTTATAACTATAAAATATTTACAAGAAAATAAAACTTAAGGCTTCATAACACAGAGACAGTAGCTACTTGTTGAGCTTTTAAAACACAAGACCTTTACCCTTTCTTAACAAAAACTTATCAAGGCCATTTGTAAAGAATGTCCCGATGTCGCTAGATGAATTATTTAGACAGGAAACTTGTCTCTAGATATTTAATTGTTATAAAAACCAAAGAACAAAATGTTAATGTTAGAAGCTAAATTCAAGGATAAATAAATCAAAAGATATTTCACTAAGACAGAGACATCAGAAACAAATCTTTTTAGAATCCTGTCTTAAAATGAAGAGAATTGAAAACTATCTATTTATCGCTCTTTTTTTTTCAGAATAAATGACTCTTTTGGTTACTAATTGACTGATTACCACAACTTTGTTAATTAATTGATGGAAAAAATAAAGCATGATTTTTTAAAAATACATGCCAAAATTTTGAGCCTTTACTCGTGTGACTTCAAATAGGCAATGCATGCAAATGCAGAAAATAACAACAGATATTCAGTCAAACCTACATGTCTGATTTACGCTCTATTTGTTTCTGTGGCAGGATGATCTGCACTGAGTGTGAATCATTGGTATTTGGAATGGGATGACTCATTATGCATATAGCGCGTGCTACTCTTCCAACCTTTTTAACCTGTTAAAATTGGTCAATTGGAGATCAGAGATCCATTCTATACAATTAGAAATGGGAGCCGCAATTTCATAAATCCTTTCAAATTGAGAAATATTTACCTTATCAGGCAAGTATGAAGGGTCACAAACTACTTTCTTGCATCTAGCTGTTTCCCCCTCAGACGTCACACCATGAGCTTTTCCGTTTGCATCAAACTCTACCTATCATGCAATCCTTGTTCTTCAGGTTTCTTAAATATGTTTAACAAATTTGAGGTTTGTCGGTCCTTTATGATCAACCAACACTATATATTAAAGATGTACAAAAATGAACTAACTTAAACAAAAATAGATCAAATTTCTTTACCTTGCATTCTGGCTTGTTGAGCATGTAGGTTCCACCATAAACTGCACTAAGACGAGCAAAACCCTACAAACAACGGCACGTGACATTTCAACATATTGGAAACTATCATCCATACCAGCCATGGTGATTTATGAAAACATACCTGGGGAAGCTCTCCCAACCCATATAGTGGATAGATATAAGGAGATCCTCCTTGAAAGCGTGCCAAAGATTCTGCATAAAGCTGCTCAAAATAAATGTAACAATGATGAGCACTCATATAATGTCACAAGTAATTCTAAGATGCAATGCAAGAGCTGCACTGAATCCAAATCTCCACATTCCTGCAACAGATGCATCTCAAAAAGCCTCCAACATATATGACCACAAAACCTTGAAGTACTGAACAAATACATATTAGCTTCAGAACTAAATAATTCTGTTTCAGATCAAAACATGTTGGTTTCATTCAAGATGGTGAAAGTACTGAAAACTCCCAGAAAAGCAGAAGATTAAAAAATTAAAATTAAAATTAAATTCCTTAAAATAATAGCAATAAAAGATGTTTGACAACTTTTTGTAGCTTCTCCTAGGTCCCGTATTTACATACTGAATGCAAAAGATGACAACAAGATCTGCTTTACAGAAGGTAAGAGTGCAAAAATGAGCATTGCAGGGATGAACTTGCAGAGATGGCGGTATGCCAAAAGGAGGGAGGACAGGTAAAGAATGACAACATAGGAACAAGAACAGTAGTTGCATCACTTCAAGACTAAGTGGTGGAGAATTCGTTGAGATGGTATGAGCATATGCAACAAAAGTATGAGGAGGTTGTGGTAAGGAAAAAGACTCAGATCTGAGTAAAGGCATGAAAGAAAAGTGAAAGACTTGAGAAAAAGAATTTGGAAATGCTTGTAGTTGCACAGTGTTTTATAAGAACGATCAGAAAAGAAGGATTTATAAAACCAATCCCAAATGACAGGGACAATGCTTGATGATTAGGTTTATGGTCAAAGATAGGTTTCTGCTCTTGGTGCATGGAAGAGAAATTCATCTAATGTACAAAAAATATGACACTGCATCTTTAATGTACAAAAAATATGACATTTGTAATAATATACAAAGCACAACATTCAAAACTATCAATACTAAAGTCAAGAGTCAAGAGCATTACAAATACGCATTTACCTTCATTCTCTTCACAGTATCAATTGCAGGCTCATCAAGGTAGCTATCATCTCTATGAAGTGCCAATGCATGCCCAATAAAATCAACTGTGTTGTCCTCTAACCCATATTTGCTACATCAAAGAAAGAAAGTTGTTTAAAAAAAAAAAAACTTTAATTCATATATTAAATGGTATCAAAAAATAGAGTATTATTTATTTATTTATTATACAAGATAATATGCTCAATTTCTTGGGTTTCCTATGACAAGTTGAAGAAGACTTAAGCTCTAAAAGATGATAGAGGTCTATTCTTTCTCAAAATCTAAATTTGCATTACTCTATGTTTGTAAGAACAAAATCACAAATCCAGTTCTGTTGTTTCAGCACCATAGCAGAGGAGACCAACTTGAAGATACCTAAATATCTTCCTTCAACCAATAAAAAATAAAAAATTGCTACAGCAACAAGATATCTTTGCTTCCCTTTGGGTACTCTCACCTCCACAGCCTTCACAGTTCACATCCTTTAATCTTTCTTTAAAATGCCCTTCAGTCATCAAGTCATTAAATATATATATATATATATATATATATATATATATGCATACATCAGTAAGCAAAAGGACACATAGACAAGCACGCATCTGCACACATGCCTGAATGTAAGCTTGCACACACATGCGCACGTGCATAACAATAATAATAAGGCCAAGTATGCGTAAGTTTTCCAACAATTACAAAAAGAAAATTCCTTGAACAGAACAAGTTAAATCAGCATCTCACGATAAAGAGAACCACAAGGGTTGGACACTTCCATAAGCAGCATTGCTCAGACAACTGAAATGAGCACCAAGTGTCCAGAAGAATATTGCATCGGAATCTTTAAGAAACCTAATGCAGCAACACATCTGAATCTTATAGGTGCACATAAATATGAATATGTACACAACCAATACTCACTGAGACTATTTGCACAACGAATAAATACAATATCTGACGAATGCTATGTCAGGTTTAAATATACTTTTATGTAGAAGTGCCATGAGCAGACAAGTATCATGATATAAAGCATTAAGGAGTGTCATGAAATGTCCCAAGTGTCTCATGTCGGACAACAAGAAATACTAAATTTGGGGTAATCTAGGCACTGTCCATAAAGATCGAATTTCCTTCAACTCAGCAAGAGACATGGGCTAGTATTTGTAAAGTTGCCTCATTTTGTTGATTGGACACACATGCTTAGACACTTACACCTTGTTTCCTATATTCAGTGGTTGCTTCTATTTGCACTGGAGCATCAAACACATGACCCTTGGTATCCTTTCACTACTTTAAGAATCTCTGTACCCTGTGATCTTTAAAACAAACACATAAAGCTCCATATACAAATTTTTCTCCCTCATGATTACCATATTATATTCCAGTTACATGCTTGTATTACCAAAGACAAACTTTTGAATTGATTTTTTTTTATCTTTTTTATGCAGTGCACCATAATCTCATTGATCTTTTTTTTCCTAAGCTCAAGAGAATGAATTAAAGACCTTATAACAATAATCATGTATTATTCAAGTTTATCTTTGGATAACATAATCATTTTCTCTCTTTTATTGCAATGCAGATGGTAATCTACATACATATTCATACATATTTATGTCTGTATGTACATGCAAATAGATGAAAGAGGAGAAAAAAATGTAAACTTTTTCTGTATACCAACATATGTATGTGTATGCATTGACTCATAATAGACAGCATTATCATATTTTTTTCAAAAAAAAATTAAATTTATTGTATGATTGGTAATGACAGGTAGAAATAAGCTAAGAAAAAGTATAAAATACAAATTAAATACAGCTAAAGTGGTTATGCAATTAGATAGTCAGTTGATTTACAGGACTTCATTATCCGTCAAATAAACAAAAGCAGAAGAAAAGAAAAGATTCATACGCCATAAGCTCTTTGGTTTTAACTTTGTTGAGATCCAGGCCTTCATGAGATTTTGGATCATTATCCTCATAATCTTGTACATAAATGAAAAGCTTTCGGGCACGACGTTTTTCAAAAAGACCCATCAATGTGGATTTCAATGCTTCGACATCAGTAGCTGGCACTTTGTAGATCTGGTAGTACAGTGGTAAAACACATGTGAAATATCTGAATGAAACATTACTTTTCCAAGTAAAATGACCAAATTTAGAGCAAATTAGAAATTATCACAAACTTGTACCTTCCCTTTGTTGTATACAAAGCTACCATCAACAGCCTTGAAGTTTAAATATTTTGTGACGCCAGTGTGAATAAGAACACGGACCAGAGCACCATTGGCCATCATGAACTGCCAAATCAGAATGGTAATGATGTCTTTGAGAACCATTTGCCAGAGTAAGATAAGCATGAATATTGTCTCAACTTTAAAAACTATTATACATGAATATTCAAGACTTCAAGTAATTGATAACTTAAATAGACCAAAGGAAGGGGATACGAAAACAGATCAGATCACATTGGCCATCATGCAAAGATGTCTTTAAGAAGCATCTGCTCAAGTTAAGAATTTTTTTTTTTTTTTTTAAAGGCCGGTTTTGAAGAAAGATCTGTAATGTCTCAACTTTTAATACAAGGATAACAAAATAGACCAATGAAATAATAAAAAATGATAGCTTAATAAGACAATTGAGACAATCAAATAATTGATAACTTCAAGCAGCAGCCTTGCAATTTATTACTGAGATCTTGCTTCAACAAAAAATGGTTGCAATACTATAATAGGAAATGAATAACTATGACTTTTAGTAATGTCAGTTGCATATAAGAAAGGATGAAATGGATTCTCTTTCTGAAGAATAGGAGGAATAAGCTCCTATTAAATAGATTCTGGCCATTTCTACTACAAGAATCAGTTGATAGTATGCTGTCTAAATAAAGTTATTTATCGCCTAGTCTAGTAACTTATTTGTTCAACTTCTTTTAATTTCAAATAATGTAAAAGGATATTTCCTTAATCCGCAAAGACAAAACCAACTGGTACAGATCACACCCTTGAAGGAATAGGATGATAGTCTACTGCTGTCCAAGCCAGTAAGAGACAAAAGGAAAATCAGACAAGAGAAATCAAAGTAGCCTTCTCCAAAGCCGATGACACTCAAAAACTACCCATGAAGTGGAGACATGGAACCTAATATAAAGTTCTATTAAACAGGCACGAACAGTCAAGGGATACAAAGGCCAGAAAGTAGATCTGAATGTAACATAGAAAGCAGAAAAGGAAGCCAAGAAACAAGAATAGATGCACTGACATTAAAGAGTATAAAGCCATCAAAGAATATGCTAAGATAGCATCATTTTGTCAATCACCAAGAGAGCATGATGAACCATTGCCATGGCAAAAGGAACTTAGTTTTTTGAAGAATTATTCATAATGGTTAATATACCCCAAGCCCATAAATAGCAGACAACCAAAGAAATAGACTTTGATGAAGGAAAGAAGCAGGGAGATTTTTTTCTTATGACTCACATTCCAATCACAAATGCCCCTAGCCAAAGAAAATGAACTTGTACATCACTCCGTTGTGTAACTCATGTTGCACATTCAGTTTACTAAGAACTTTCTCGATTCCTTTTCTAATGCTTTGGGTCACACATGTTGGTCAAAATAACCATGTCAATTCGCCTCTCCAAATCACAAATAGAAACCTCAGCTTTAGAAAGTTGGGCAATCAATAGACTACATGACAAAATCAGTAGCTATAGACCAAGATTGCAATGGTGGCTTGGTGCAATATCAGAACATTAATTGAATATAAGAGTTCCACCTGCATTCAAATTTCTGAACATGGAGGGACAAGTATCCTTATCTAACATGTGAAATCTTGATAATTGATGTAGATATAATTATTGCATGGAGAACCCTAATTTTTTCCCTTTCCCCAGATTTACCACTTCTGTAATAAGAAATCAACAAGATGAATGAAGCAAATATTTGGAAGCATGTGTGTAGCATCCATAGAGATGGGGCAGAAATGCAAACCATGACTGACTTAAGAATAAAAGCAATAAAACCATCACCAACCTTGGGGATCATGTCAACGTTGTACTCCTTGCTTGAACCCAGTTGTTCTGGATGGTTATCATTGCCCTTCAGTCGCTTCCACAGCTATTATTACATGATAAGAATATGAGAAAAAGCATCAATATTATTCAGGTTTAAGAAAAGAAAAGGTAAATACAAGGATTTCGAAAATAAAAAGAAAAAAAAAACAAAAAACAAAAAAGCATAGCCATGATAAGGTCAATAGCAGAAACACCTGAACAAGGTTTAGGGAAGTTGACTCCCCGCCATAATAGTCATTCCTGTCCATATGAAGGACCTAGATCAACAATTAAAAGCATCTTAGTTTCAATGACGTCAACTCATGTTGATACTTCATAGAAGTTCCCGTTATATAACATATCCACCAAGGGCTCAATCTCGGATGCACAATAAATCAAGAAGTATCTGCATATCTTCTGGACAAGTATTATCTGACTCGGTGTATTAAGAGAAGAGGGAAAACCAGTATGTTATATCTTGTGCAGTGATTAAACATCTAAATATCTTTGCATTTAAATTAAAAAAAAAGGGACATTCAACTACAAATTCTAGAAAAGATCTAATATTTAACAGGTTACAGCAAAATGATAGCAATAGTTAGATCATTAGCATAAATGCTTCAACACTGCAATCATTAGCATAAATATGTCAATAGATTAGATTTCAAACTTGTACAAGTTACAAAACTGAAGAAGTGAGGTGAATTTTCACTAACAAAAGAACAGAAGCTTCTATGATCCACGAGAGAATAAAGATGGCGAGAGGAATGAGCACAAACCTCACATTTAATAGGTGGACATTTCAATGCCAAATTGTGCAGGGCTAGCTATTTGGCTATGGTTGAAAATCTGCTGGTCAAAACTTGGTTATGATATTTTTATTCTCTGAAGTGTGACCAATTTCCTTATGACATTGTTAAACAGATCCATGTTTCTCCATTTCTAATGATTCTTCAACAGAAATTTTATCTTTACTTAAAACTAAAAGGGGAAGCAAAACATATAGAACTGATGCACCAAAAACCTGTTAGAGTACTTAAATCTACAACTTAATCTGTAAATCTTATTTATTGGAATAAAATATCGGAGTGCACAAAATATTGGATGCAAACAAGATGAAATTTTTGATGCAGTTTGTAGATCGCAATGAAAATTCAAAATTTTATCTCTTTTTGGTGTTAAAATAAGAAGTAAAAAAACAAGAAGAAAGGTTCTCCACAAGTTCCCCATTTTGAAAAGATAAAAAAAGTCAAAATTTTCACAGCATTACCAATTGCCAAAGCACCAGTGATGGATCTTGATGATATTCTTACGCAGCTCACTGACAACACAAAATATGAGAAGAAAAATAACAAATATATCCTCTTTAGCATAATTATGCTTGGATAAACCTCTGGCATTATGGCATGAGGTCTCACGGTTCTGCCCTTTAAAAAGCGCCTCACAAGGAAAGAAGATCTCATCTCATATAAGCCAAAGTCTCTTGACTTACAACCAATGTGAGATTAACGATGCCCTCCCACAGATACCACAACAATATGTATAAGGCAATAACAAGAACCACAAGATGAGGGCAAAAACCTTGAGTCCGTCGACGGATAGAAGACCGCTGAGGATGCATTCTTTGAGGCCCGTCCCAAGAACAATTACATCGTACTCCTCATCCATTCTTCGATGAAATTAAAGAGAAAAGAGAGAAGAGCAAGAATAAGAAGCGAGGTTAAGAGCTCGAGATGGAAGGGATCGAGGAAAAAGAATGGGAAGCACAGACGGAGAGAGAAGAAGGGAAGGAGAATAGATCTATAGGCACGGAAATATCAGAGAGAGTGAGGAAGGGGTGGAGAATAGGTCTAGAGGCGCGGGAATGCCGGGAAAACGGTTACCGTTACGACCAGCCAAACGACACGTCCTCCATGGTAGGTAGCCCCAACTATCCTTTTGCCCATCCCCCACCGGTGGACTTGTTCGATAACCAACAGGACGTCATCCTACGATCTCACCGTGTCCCCCACCATTCTCTCCGCATCAAGAAGCGTCGAATCATCCCAATTGCCCTGCTCTTGACCCTTGCGCCCCGCGATCTCCCATCGCCGTCGCCGTCGGTGGTCGCCGCCGTCGACACCACCGACGGCGAGGCCGTCGCCTCCGAGGAGGAGGAAAGAAGAAATAACGGGCAGGTGGTCAGGAGTGCAAAACCCGTACTAACCAAGAAAATAAATCTCATGTTTTTTCTTTTTCTTTTTTTTTTGGATTAATGGTGGAAGAGAGTCACTTCCACCGTTTCACGATGGGAAGAAAAAAATCGGTAAAAGTTTTTCGGAATTGAAGAAGGAAAATGAGGGTGAGAACATAAATCTTGTATTTATAAAGGATACATCGAGGTTGAGTTCATGCGTACAGATTATTTGCCGACATGACGATCTGAAATGTAACATTAAGAGTTAAAGGAGTTTTCTATATACAGAGACGTTCCGAATCGTTAAATCAAATTAAATTAAATTATTTTTATTAATATAAATTAATTAAAAATTAAAATAATTTAATTTAATTTATAATTTTATATAAAATAATTTAACAATTATTTTAATTTATAAAAATATTAATCAGATCAAATTATAAACATAATATGTGCGTATACATAACGCATAAATTTAAAATAGAGTCTAATTTTGATTAGCTATAGACATAATTTTATTTTTAATAATTTAAAAATTAAAATATATATTATTTAAAAATTATTTTGATAATTTTAATTTTTATTTATTAAAATATTTTTTTAATATTTTTAATTTTTATATTATAATATATTAAATTTAATCAAATCAAATAAATGTAGTCATCGATTGATCTGATTTGAATGATAAAATAATTTAATTTAATTTAAAAATATTCTCAAACCAGATCATTTACATCTTTGTTGAACTTAAGTTGGCATGCGTTACTGCTTTTAAAGGTACACTTCAAAATTACAGCAAACACCTGTCAATGTAAATATTATAATAGATTTTGATATGAGTTAAACTATTTTCTATAAAAATTTTTATGTGATATTGTTATTTTTTACATTTTTACACAATTAGGATGCCCAGAAATCAATGTTGGCAGATATTTATAGATATAACTTTAAACTGAATTTTTTTAGATAAAAATGTTGCTGTTTAAATCGATCAGAGTTAGAAGACACATATTGAATACCTCGTACGGCATTGATGGCACTGAAGTGATCTATAAGACAAGTCCCAAATCGGAGATTGTGGTTTCGACAAAGACCTTCGATGCTTCAGTCAAAAAATAGAGAACAAAGAAACAGCAACAAATTCTTTAAGAGATATTCGATTGAACTTACTTTGATCCTCGGAACTCTGATTGTTTATATAAAAGGATGTCGAATAGCTGGTTGTTAACTGTGAGATTATACGATTTAGATTGTCGGACCGTTGGACATGCCAAATGGATGAGATAACTCAGCCCTTAAACTCCTACGAGATCGGAGAAATGGTTACGCCAAATTTATCTTATTCGGGATGGACAGCTATCGTACGTCGAAGAGATAAGTGGTTAACAGCTCATATACAGATAGACCTTAGGATGCCTCAGCTTAGCATGGAGATAGCCTCTCAGCTCATATGACAGTCAGCGTCGTATTAATGACCTAAGAGCTTGACATATATTATGATATAGCGCTAATCATAATGCTCACGGTAATCACTGAACACTATCCTCCTATTCTAAGTCTGAGGATAGACGAAAGGAGTACTCAAAAGTACCTCAAATCCGATGCCATGCGCTTTGCCTTCACGTCTACTTCTGTTGCATTTAAGGTGGATGACGTCAGCCTAATGTGACTAACGCAGATGGGTGTAACTGATGGAACCACTCAGATGATGATCTCTTCGAGGTTTTAATTAGTTTGCGGCGGCCTTTCATTTTCTTCCTCCTTTAAATTTGCTCTTTGAAAGCACGGGTAGCCACAGATCTTTTGTGCTGATTGTCCGTCACAATTTCTTGGAGCAAGATGGATTTACAACGTGTGAAAAGACTTGAGCAAATTCTGACTCGTAGAACCATTAGAAGCTGTGACGTAGGGTTCTCTAAATGAAGTCTCGACTGATAGGGCACTAACAGAGACGACACCAGAGATGAGCGTCAAAGAATGCTCTGAAAAAGATCTGATTGAGGAAGTGCGAATGGAAGAGGCGGTCGACAATCTGGAGAAAGATCTGACCAAGACGATAGAGACTGGGGGATCTTCGGAGATGGCGACTCCTGCTGGACATTTTTTGCATCCACTACTCATACAGACCCTCAGATCCGACGTCTTGTGCTCCATCCATAGGAAAGATCTCTAATCTGCGGTGGAATACTTGAGGAACCTCCTACCACCAGTGAAAAGTTGTTTCTCAATGAACAAAGGGGAGAAAACAGTCTGTCGATGCCTTGAGATCTCTTGCACATGTGGATCAATATCTGGCAGTCTCATTAGTTCCAACCTCAATGCTTCGGTGATGGAGAAAGAGGAGATCGATTTGCTGAAGTATCGATTGGAACATCTGAGAGAGATAAGTGAGCTGGCCAAAGAACTCACCTTACAGAGGAGGCTCTTCAGGAGGCCCAGAAGTCATTCTCCATCGAAACGAAGAATTGTGGCAAGCTGAAAGACGGAATGAGGCCCTCGAACAATAGAAGTCTAGGGCTGACAAGAAGATTGAAGACCTCGAAGAGGGATTAAAATTCTTGAAAAACAGAGGTCTAAGCTGAAGAAACTGTCGTCGGAGCCATGATAACTTGGAGCATTTAAGGAGACACTTGAAGTGAGAAGAGGTTCTCTGAGTTTTGAAACTCATTTTCAAAGGAGCCTCATGGTGGTCGCCCAAGAGGGCCAGAATCTCCGAAGGGACGAGCCGAGGAGAGAGAGCTCTTTGAAGGACAGGTGTTCCACTTCCAGGAGAGTTCAGACCTCCCTTGAGCCACTTTTGGGAGTTAAAAGACCGGATCAGAGATGTAGCACCTGAAGAAGAGGTTGAAAGAGAGAAAGGTGAATTATAAGCTTCTCTGGAGTAAATTTATAGATTAAAGATTTTACTCAAACGTGCTAAAGTAGGAAAAACGGCTGGAGAAAGAAGGGGCTAAGATCATAGCCCAAGCTTACAAAGTGACATTTTTCACGGGCTTCGAGAAGTGCAGGTCCATTTCTCGCACAACTCGGACTTTGATGGGATCGGATAAGTTAGCCCCGCCTTGAAGTCATCGAGGTCTTCTCGAGGATCTGGTAAATTAGCCTTCCGAAGGTTCTTAAGGGTCTCCCTCCGCTTCTCGCGTGACTCGAACTTTGTTGGGGTCTGATAAGTTAGCTCCACCTCGAAGTCATCGAGGTCTTCTCGAGGGTCTGATAAGTTAGCCTTCCGGAGGTTTTCTAAGGGTTCCCTTTACTTCTCGTGTAACTCGGGCTTTGCTAGGATCTGATAAGTTAGCCCCACCTGAAGTCTCGAGATCTTTTCGAGGGTCTGGCAAGTTAGCCCTTCAGAGTTTTCCAAGGATCTCCCTCTGCTTCTCACGTAACTCGAACTTTGCTGGGGTCTGGTAAGTTAGCTCCGCCTTGAAGTCATTAAGGTCTTCTCAAGAGTTTGGTAAGTTAGATCTCCGTAGGTTTCTAAGGGTCTCCCTCCATTTCTCACGTGACTCAGGCTTTGCTGGTGTCCGATAAGTTAGCTCACCTCGCAATCATCGAGATCTTCTCGAGGGTCTGGTAAGTTAGTCCTCCGGAGATTCCTTAAGGATCTCCCTTCACTTCTCGTGCGACTCGAACTTTGTTAGGGTCGGGTAAGTTAGCCCTGCCTCGAAGTCGTTGAGATCTCCTCGAAGGTCTGGTAAGTTAGCCCTCACGTTAGTTGACTATAATTCAGGGTCTCGAGTAGAAGGAGGAAGCAACTCTTGGAGAACTTGGGTGCCAATTACAAATTGATGGCCCTACAATTTTATTTTCATAAAAATAGTTACATCATTGGTGATATATGTGAAGATTCGCTGAGTTCCATGACCTTGATATTGGAGTCCCGTCGAGCTGCTTTAGTCTACAAGCTTCTGGGTGTGCCACTTCATCCACTCGGTTGGGCTTTAGCTTCCTTCTAGCTCTGCTCGGTAGACTGTGAGATTTTGACTTGCCGCATCATCAGGTCATCAGATCAAAGTTGATCATCAGGCGACAAGACCTGCATTTTGCTGCAAAAGATTAATTAGTCAGCATTTGGTTACCTCATCTAGATGTGGGCCAATTTTCACCACTCAGCTTGGATTCCAGATGACCCCCAGTAATCATGTAGATTTTTCTTCGAATGGGTTGTTCTTCTTCCGCCATTTGCCCTTCGCCCTACTATTGTTACTGTTGTGCTAGTGTTTACTGTGGCTGAGATTGAGGGAGATGCTCTGAGGCAGAAGGGACGACTGCTGAACTCTCGAAGCTCGACATTGAGGGGCCACTCTTTGGATAAAATGATTCAGCCGTCCCTACCTAACAAGCCTCTCGATCTCGTCGCAAAGCTAGTGGTAGTCTTCAGTATCGTGACTGTGGTCACGATGATAAAACAGTATCTATTCAGGTCTCAACGGTATTTTGATCTCATTCTCATCAGTCGAGGTTTAGGTAACTCAGGCCCACTTGTAACAACACCTCCCTCTGAAGAACAGTCAGGAGCGTGTAGCTATCGTATAGCCAAGGAGGTGATGGTTGCCGAATCCTTCTCGAAGGACTACAGGATCGATGATTTCGACCCCCATATTCCACCTCGAGGGGGGACCAGGAGCACTGGCGTCTTTTCTCCTATGACTTGGATGACGCATCTTGCTGGGTCCCACCGGCTGAACCAGTAGGAGTATCATCGGCAAAAGCTTCTTCTATGCAGGCATACTTCTCTACATGGACAGGCATATCCGAAAGATCTCGAGGATAAGTCTTAACTAACGATTTTTTTAAATCATTCTTCAAGAGACCGCTCATTATTGTGGCTATCGCGATCGATTGGTCCAGATTTTGGACCTTCAGAATCACCACATTGAATCTATTCATAAAAGAGTAGATTGACTCACTCTCTTTTTACTTGATGGTATGGAGGTAGTCGGATCGCTTTTACTATCATCAGTTGCTGATGAAATGATCGACGAAAGACCGGTATAAGTCTTCAAAGGAATGAATAGACGCCAACCTCAAACTTGAGTACCACTATTGAGCAGCCCCTTTAAGAGTTGGAGGAACACTCGACAGAAGATTGCATCTGACACTCTTTGAAAGAGCATGGCTATCTTGAAGGTCTTCACATGATCGATGGGGTCGGTGATCCAGTCGTAGACCTCCAGCTGAGGTAGTTTGAAGTGTAGGAAAGTGATTCCTGTACAATCCTCGGGATGAATGGCGGCTGGCTGTTATATCCTTCGTAGGGTAGCCTCGAGGAGCCATTATTGTTGAGGATCTTTTTAATTTTTTGACCCAACTGCTGACCGAGCTCCTGAAACCATCTTTCAAAGTTAATTCGTAAACAGTACCAGTCTCAAGTGTAGAGGAGATCGACGTCCAAGGGTCGAGTCATGACTTGACTGTGGGCTTGAAGATTGTCGTCTGACCGGCTGCTGAGCCCTAAGGCGATTTTGTTGAGTTGATCTTTTCTCCAAACTTCGAGGGGTGCTTGCGGCTCTGGTTGAGATGGTGACTGTAGAGCCATAGACATAACAGGATTCTGCGGGGGCCCACTACAGAGGGTACAAACGGCACCACCAAGAGAACCGCATGACGCACCACTATAGGGGGTGTAGGGATAACTTGAGGAGGCTGTGGCACCACCTGAAAAGGCGTGAGAAAGATTTGGACTACTTGAATTACAGTCATCAGATGTTGAACTTGTTGGAAGAGCTGACTAAATTGATCGGCCGTGATTGATGCCGGCAGGACTGGTTGAACCGATGATGGTATGACTGGTTGAATCGATGAAAAAAATTTTGGCACCAGTGGCTGAACTTGATTGTCAGCTCGACTGGCCACTTGTCGAGAGGCGGCGGTATTGAAAATCGAGAAGATGTCCATCTTAGAGCCATAAATGCGAATATAGCCCCTTCCTCTATCTGTTGCTGCTTAAATCAGTTGGGATCGAAAGATGGACATCTGGACACCTCGTGCGGCGTTGCTGGTGCTGGAGTGACTTGCAAGATAAGTTTCAAATCGAAGGTTGTGGCTCCGGTGATGACCCTCCGACGCTCAAGTCAGAAAAATAGAGAACAAAAAACAGCAACAAGTTCTCTGAGAGAGATTCGATATAACTTATTTTGATCTTCGAATATCTGATTGTTTATATAGAAGGATATCAGACAGCTGGATTGTTAGCTGTGAGATTGCACGGTTTCGAGATTGTCAGACTGTTGGACATGCCAAATTGGGTGAGATAACTCAAACCGTAAATGCTCCTACAAGATCAGGGAGATAATTATGCCAAATCTTATCTTATTCGGGATGGATAGCTGTCGCACGCATTGAAAAGATAAGTCGGTTGATCAACTCATATACATGTTAGATCTTGGGGATGCCTCAGCTCAGCATGAAGATAGACTTTTCAGCTCATACGACAGTCAGTGATCGTATTAATGATCTGAGAGCTTGACATGTGTTATGATATAATGCTAATCTAAGTGCTCATGTAATTACCGTAACAAAACATAATCTAATTTACCATGCTCCAGATGATAGGATTTAAAAAGTCTCACCTCCATTGCAAATAAGCTATTTTTGTATTTTAATTATGCGACTTTCGAGTCATAATAGAAAAATATTTTTATTGGATAAGGCTCACCCTCTAATTATTATAAATAATAATTTATAAATGTATAGATTTAAATAAATTTTATTAATACTTATTTAACTACTCTTTTTTAGTAATCTTGCACCACTTTTTTCAATTGTTATTGAAGAGAGAGAGATGGTTAAAGCATATTAGTTGTTAGGAATGGCAATTAGAAATGAGAAGACCGTTGCTAGAAAATCATTCCAAGAATCTTCAAGAATGATTAATTCAATTCCTATATTTTGAGAAGTCTATATTAATTATTATTTATTGATATTAAATTTAACAATAAATATTATTGGCCATATAATATTATCAACAATATCACTTTAATATTAGTAATACTGATAAAAATAAAATATATAAATAAAATAATAAATATATATTTATATAATTCTTTAACTTGTAACTATACGAACTATATAATCATCATAATATAATATTATATATTATTTAATAATTTTCATACAATCAACATACCAATGTGAATTAATCTCAAATAATATTTTTTATAAATAATATATTATTGAAATAATATATAACTTAAACCTTTAATATATATCTATGTATTGTACCGATGTAAAAAGTTATTAATTACGCAATATCACAATATAAGATTTACAAAATATTGATCTTGTATTGTAATATTGCATTATTAATAGTTTTTGTACTAATATATTATCATAGATATAATATAAAAAAAATTAGTATGAGACCTAAAATTAATATTATATTATATTTAAAAAATAATGCCAATAGAAGTACTGTAAATGTCATGTAAGAATAACTATAAAATATATTTGATAATCTTAAATAATCACAATAACATTATTGTAACAATATCATTGAATATTGTTTACTATATATAATTGATATTTTATTATATTATAGTAATATTCAAATTATACTATTTTCCCTTGAGAACAATATAATAAATAGTATAATAATAAAAATATTATAATACAATATATTACAGATATATCTAACAATAAATGATTATAAATATATACTGCTAATAATATGGTATGAAATATAATATATATTTTTATCAAATTTTTTAAATAATAGAGAACTTTTCTAATGACATATATAATTAGATGGCTTTTTTTTTAAAATAAAAAGATGCAACAAGGGCCACCCGGCTTTTATTAATATAAATAGAAGAATTTACGACTTAGCCATAGCTAGGTGATATAACAATCATCCATAACGCTTGCCCTCTCAACGGCATTGCCGACGGCCGTTTCCCCCCAGCGCCGGTAGCTTGGGTTACTATCGGAGCCCGGACTCCTCTCGGAAATATTCCCCAAATTGTCGTAATTAATGCAGCTTGAAACAGCGTATCGAAGTCCTTACCACCCAAAAAAAACAGCGGATCGAAGTAAGGTCAGATCGATCAAATCCACCTTTTTGAGAAAGAATTTCTTTTTAGCGACGAAAAAAAGGAAAAAGATGGAAAGAATAAAGAAGAAGAACTCATATATCCGTCCGAAGAAAGATTATAAATCGAAAGGACGAGAAGGGTTCCCGAGATCCCTATCTCAATCTAATCCACGATAAGTTTCGTCTTCGGCAGTAGGAAAACCCCCGCAGGTATTAACCTTCGATCTTCTTTTCATATCGTATCCTTAGAATCCCTGTTTTTTTTTTTCTTATTCTTTATGAAACGAAACGAATTCTTTCCGATAATTCCGTGATTTCTTTTTAAGTAAGAGGAAAAATACTTTGGGAGGGGTTTACTTGATTCATGACGAACAAAAATGTTCAGCTTTTATTATTTCTTTTCCTTTCTAAGCTCTTGCTGTTTCTTCCAGCGGATCTTTGTCCATTTTTTCGGGATAGGGATGCTTTTTGTCAAAATTAATTAAGTGTTGCACAGAATTGGGCATGAATAAATCTTGTGATTTAGTTTTGGTTAACAACGGCGCCTTGTTTTTTTTTTTTTTTTTCCCAATTGTTATACGTAGATTTAGCAGGAATTTTACAGTAATCATACAATTAACTGATGAGTTCTACTAATATGCGATTTCGTTGTAATTTTGCTACAATTTTTTAGTATATATCAGTTTAAGGGGAAAAGTGATGATTTTAATGGAGTGATAAGTAGTTGCTGGTTTAATTGCAGAGCTACTGCGGGAGAACAAAAGAATGCTTGACAGATCTATCAGAGAAATAGAAAGGGAGAGTCAGGGGCTCCAATCCCAGGAGAAGAAGCTTATTGTGGAGATCAAGAAAACGGCTAAGCAAGGCCAAATGGTATACTCTTTTGCAACTGCTTATAATTCTTAAGAAAGATTGGATCTGCAAAGTTCAACTTATAGCAACTCAGCATTGCTTCCTATTTTAGCTTAGAGTAGGTCTGTTTCAGTTTTGCCACGATAGTGCTTTGATCTTCGATATAGATCTCTGTTGAAATTGTCTTTCAGAGTGGTCCAATATGGCAGCTTCTTGTGGATAGTTCTACATTGGATAGTGGTTCCTGAGTGAAACAAAACATATTTATAAAGGGAGGAGGAGATTAAGATTGAAATATAGAGAAAAAATGTGAACTGTATTATGAAAAGTTAATATTGATAGAAGCAAGGATTCAAGTCTCAGTATCGGTACCTATTCCAGTCTGGTCTCATGTTGTACAGTGTGGGATGTTCCTATCCCAACACTTGAGATGGGCTGGCATCTTGGTATCACAGCAAGATGCTACTTTTTCCTTTTGTTATTACCCTTTGCTTTCTTCAATTTTGTAACTTTATCAATTTAATAAAATTTTAATGAATTTTTATATGTTTTAAAGTCCTTAATAGGGTTTTGAGTCGATGATGGGGTTTAAATTCTTCCTTACCATTCTCTCTTCTCTTCCTTCTCCTCCTTCCTTTTCTTCTCAGTTTTCCTCTCTCCTATGCCTGGACTAGGGGAGACCAAAAGAAAGGTCCTAACGGATGCACTCTGTTTCCTTTTTTTCCCTGAATGTCCCAGTCTACTCCGACCGGTATCAGCTAGGACAACCCGGACATTTTGGTTCATGAGCGAACCAGTATCCCAGGGGTATCCCATATACCATTATCTCATTGAAATGGTACAGTACTGCTTGGACTCGCGGCACTGTCTGGACATGAATCCTTGCCTAGAAGTTTGCATAACAAAAGGGAAACCTAATGGGAGCTCTCTCTTCTTCTTCTTCTTCTTCTTTTGAGTTTCCCTTTTTTTTTGGGACCGGTATCAGCTAGGATGGCATGGACATATAGGTTCATGAGTGAACCGGTATCCCAAATGCCATTCCCTCATCGAAATGGTACAATACTGCTGAGACACACATTACTATCTGGACATGAATCCTTGTTTAAAAGTTTGCATAAAATCTCTCTTAGCATCCTACTTATATTTCCAACACAATGAAACTGTCGGAAGCCCATGGCAGATGCAATTGAATGTGTCTAAAGAACTACCTGAATAAGTCAAGTTATATTACATAACATGCCTTCCTGAAGAGTAGCTTAAATTACATGAAATTTGTCTTCAGTAGGACCTGGAAATCTTCTTCAGTTTTGGAACCCCGAAAACATGAAATTGACCAAGGGCTCTGAAGATAGCACTTCTAGATCTCCGAGATATTTTTCCTAACAAGATCATAAAGAATCCAAAATTTAGTATTCATGTGATGGTTTGTGCCCTCTGGAAACTTGTTCTTGTATTCTGGAGTGCAACTTCCAAGTTGGTGGAGCTATGAAATTGCGCTACGTAGGGTCCATCTTTTTGAAGGGACTTGTCAATCTGGAGGACCTAAGCTTACTTTTACATTCTAAATGTTCTGAATGTGTCATGTTTTACCAAAATTATATGGTTGGATTTATCTTCTGCCTACTCTTTTCCCTGTACAAAATAATCTTCACAGTCACTGTCATCAAAAATTATTCTATTTGACATGAACTAGAAATATCCGTCCTGTTACTAAATTTGTTGCATGCATAAGAATAAAAGAATGAACCATGCCTGTGTCATTCTTCCTCAATGCTGCATAGGTACTCTCTATTTTTACACCTTTCAGGTAAACACAGCAGAGGTCCTGTTTGGTGGAGCATTTCTTACTGTTTGCCCAAGTTTAAAAAAAGCTGATATAATTTAGCAGTAGCTCTCATTTTGTGGATACTTAAAAAAAAAAACTTGCCAGACCTCTAGAAATTGTAACTAAGAATTCCTTGGTGCATTATTCGTCAGTAGATAATAGTGGTTTGATAACAACTGAAAAGTGGAAATATGCTATCTATCTTCTTATGGTATTCCTACCTTTTGCTCATTTGGGTTCAGTTTTTGTCTAATGATTTTCATAATTTATGTTACAGCATGCATTATTTGTTTTTGTAGCTTAAATTGTAAATTAAATTGTAGCATCGTTATTCATGCCAAATCTCTCACATCTGGATGTTTTTTTCCTGTTAGGGAGCTGTAAAAGTAATGGCAAAGGACCTTATTCAGACGAGACATCAGATTACTAAGTTCTATGCACTCAAGTCACAGCTCCAAGGTGTTGGCCTCAGAATTCAGGTAATATTTTCGACTTTAAAATGCATGATCATATGGTAATTGTAACAAAGAAATCTGCTGTGAAGGCTATATATTGCTTTTCTGGGATAACCTGTAATCTGATGGATAAATCCCTGTTCATTATATTGATTCATGTTCAGATTATCTAAGATCATACTAAGCACTCTTATTATCTGTCCTGTCACAGGAATTAGCTTTGCCGTATGTGTGGAGTGCTTTAAAGCAGCATCTAACATGACTTGTTATGTGATCAAGAAGTTTTAGTCCCTTGCTCCATACTATTTCGCAGAAAACTTCAAGAAAAAATGAAAAAGTGCTTGTTGTCAGGTATGTTAGAATTGTCTGTGCCTTGTGGTTTTGTTTTTCCAGAACAAAAATTGAATTGGCCTGTCAATCATGTTTGAGGCGTGTTACATGGAGATGTCCACTATTCTTTATTTTTTCTTCTTCTGAGATATCAACTATACAATTCCTCTCAGTAGGCCTTTAATAGATTGATCTGATTTTAGGTTGGGTAGCCAACATAACAACAACAGGGGATCCAGAGCACCAGTCCCTCTAAGTAAAGGATCAGTGGCCTACGCTAGCTAAAATTTAACTAGTCCAAACTGGATTGAACTGTTGGTTCCCCCTAGTTTTAAGCTATTTCGAGCAAGTTGAACCAAACTGGTTCTTTTATAATCCTCTCCTCTTCGCTCACCCGATTCTCCTTGCCTCTGGCAACTCTTCTCCTCATAATTCCCTTTGCTTGGATTAGGGTCCGTTGCCACCGCTGCTGGCAATGACCATCATCTCTCTTTGTCTCCCCTTTCTCGCCATGCTGCCGTCTCTCTCTCTTTCTAGCCCCCACACTGCAATTGCAGCAATACTGCTGATCACCCTCATCAATTGCCCCTTGCTGACAGCCCCACTAATCACCCTTGATGACCTCCACTTCAAATGAAGCTTGTCAGAAGCCAGATGTCAAAGATCTCATCAGTCAGAGGCCGAAGCAATGGCTTGGGAACTGGAAATTACAGATTGGATTTCGGAGATCGCTGAATGGAGGTAGGAGGTGCTCTTCTTCCTCCCTTCCTCTCTCTCTATCCCCTCTGCCCCCTCGCTCTTTTTCTCTATTCCCTCTCCCTCTCCCTCTATCTCTCTCTTTTAGGTGAAGCCTGGAGGTACCAGCAAGGTGCTATATACCATGTATCAGTGTGTGCCATACCGCACCAGCCTGGGCCTGATTAATATGATCATCAATAACAATTTTGTGAATCTTGGATTTCTCTATGAAGAATTTGATTCCTTTTAGGAATAAATGGTGTAGAATGATTTGTAGAGCCATTCCAAGTATATTTGATATGGCTTGTTAGTGTATTCATAAAAGAGAAAAAACTAAGATACCTCCAATTTGCAATATCCTTTTCAAAATCCTATTCTAGTAGGGCCAAAAATCATCTTAAAATTTCTCATTAAAAACAATTAGAAAACAGAAAGTGATTGCCATAATAGTTTGAATCCGTTAGGAAGCCTGCATCAAATAGCATTGCATGTATTTGACTTGTGAAAGTCTTTGTCATTTGACTCAATACCCCTCAGATTTTTTTTTTTTCACGAAGGTAAGAAAACCTTAGATTCAAATAGTTTTCCATTGGTATTATCTTGGTTATTCTATCACATTATGAGATTGTAATGGGGGTGTATGCTTTTTACCGTAAAGTCCACTCTTATATCTCTGGCTTTTCCATTGCTTGAAGCTTGGTTAAGATTTAAAATCCTATTATCCTGAAATTATCATTGAGGTATTGCAGATTGAAAAGGAACATTTGACTTGCGGTATGTTCATTTATAGTCTCTTGATTATGTTTAATTTCTTATTCTGTTTTTATGAGGGTTTTGTTTAACCACTTATTTGCCTGCGGTACCATGGGGTTCCTCAAAATGCAGTTATAGATGGCTGCTGGCAATTGATTGGTGGGATTTGTCGTACTTCTTTATGAAGATAATGGGCTTTGGAAATAGATAGATTGGGATTTCATTCATAAAATAGGGGTTGTAGTTCACTTTTGTCTTGAAGATTTTTAGAAGAATTATAAGGTTGTTGGGCTGATTTAAAGGGGAAAATGTAAATGTTGGTTTGTTATTGAATGGTTGAATTATTCATTCTGTAATATGTTTCATGATTACAGTTGGCACCAACACCAAATTTTGTGTAACAGGAATGAGATTTCTGATACATGCAGACACTAAAATCAACACAAGCAATGGTGAGGCCATGAAAGGTGTTACCAAAGCTTTGGGGCAGCTGAACAGGCGGATGAACCTACCAGCATTACAAAAGATAACGCAAGAGTTTGAGCGTCAAAAGAACAGATGGAAATGGTCAGCGAAGTAATGGGAGATGCCATAGATGATGCCCTGGAAGGTGATGAGGAGGAGGGAGAAACAGAAGAGTTGGTTAACCAGGTCCTTGATGAGATTGGTATCGACATCAATGCAGAGGTAATTTTATTGCTCCTTTTCCTCAGCTGGAATCTCAGCCAAAAATTTGTATCCTTATGTCTGTTGGTTTTTATGGTACAGCTTGTCAAGGCACCCTCATCTGCGGTGGCAGCTGCACCATTGGCAGCTCATAGGGTTGCCCAGGCTGAGACAAGTGGGAATGAAGATTGCGGGATAGATAGCGATCTACAATCAAAGTTCGGCAATCCAAGGCAAATGTAACTTTTTAGATAGAATTTCCCAGATGAGTGTGAGGGAAAGCGGGGGCCATGTATTATATTTATATGTAAGATATATTCTCATTATCAAGCCTGGTGTTTGGTGTATTGGAATGATTCGGTAAAGTCATGTTGGGCTTGCATCACTCTTAATCATATTCTTATCTCTTATTTATTTTTGAGTTTCTACTCGCTTTCAATCTTTATCCTTGTTTTTGTGCTGAAATTATCAGAGCATATTTTTTGTCGTCTGTGCTCAACCACTCTTAGCTTACTTCTTGATGTTCTTATCCGTAGCTGTCAATCTGGCATCAACCTTTGATGGATTGGTTTTAAACTAATGAATTGCTCATTGATGAGAATGGTTGGTCTGTCCATTTATTTATTTGCTCAGGATTATAATCTTCAATTAAACAAGACTAGCATATAGTCTGAATATACAAGCCAACTATCTCATGAAGGTAGAAAATTTACCTGGTGGACCTACAAAGACATCAACATACAACCTATAGCAAATCTCTTCATGAATACCTGTGGACTACTCCCCAAGGCCAAAAAACAAAACAACAACAAAAAAGAGAACAGAATAGTTGTCTGAGAACTTTCTCATCTAAAATTCATGAATCTCTGAGCTCTCAGAAGCTACTATTATTCTTCTCTATGTGCATGTAAGCCATCAGCAATTAGACAGCTACTCACATCATTGCAACAATCAAGCGGCTGGCACCTCTGGATTCGATTGTGTACCGCTGCATGGAGACGTCGCCGCCGTCACCACCACCACCTGCGGTCTGATGCTGAGGTGGTGGCCGCTCCAGAACATCAGCACGACAAAGGGACAATTGGAATGAGAGTAGAGCCACATATCGATGCAAGGAGCATGGAATGAATGCTTGCACCTGGGCAGCTGCCGGACATCTTCTCCGTCGACGAAGACCGACAAGCATACCGAACACTCGTACTCTTGAGCCTGCTCTTTCCGATACTTGCACACCGGAAGTAGCTCTTGGATCTTTTCATCATGGGATTCACCGGCCGAGCGTCCACGGGACCGGAGAAATCTTCGAATAGCCTCAACGATGCTGCACGAAGAGCAACACCTGGCTGCGACCATGCTAGATGCCAAGAACAAGAATGCAACGGCAGCGACAGCCACAACAAAGTAGTAATAATCTGAAGGGTTGCTTCTGGTTTGAGGAGGAGGAGGAGGAGGTGGAGATGCCATGGCATAGTAAGCTCCGAAACTTGGAGGTGTTCCAAGAGGTGGCAGAACTTATGAAAGCTTATCCCAGGAGGAAGGGACAAATCATTGTTTGGATACATAGGTGCATATGTTTGCGTACGGAGTCCGGAAACATTTGTTTAAATGGCACCATGGTATTATTCTCGTTGGACTCCAACGTGGATGTCGCATCACGGAGCTCCTGATTCGTGATATCTTTGGACTCCAACGGCGGACTGCTTGATGATGCCGGATTCACCTCTGGGCTGCGGAGGCTTCTTGGAGGATGATTTGATCGATGGCTATGATTCCGTTCCGTAATATCTTGCAATTAGATTTGTTATGCTTTCGTTGATGTGGGCTCACTAGATTTGCGCGTATCAAAATTAGCTAAATAAATTAACCATATATGTGACCTAGAGGACAATATGTTTTCAGAACAGGAAACACGGTATACGTTAATCTTGTTATTGCATTATTATAAATATTTCTTGAATACATCTTTAGTTGTATAGGTTGGGGTCAATTCCTACTATCGTAAACAATCGTATACCTAACGTAAACAATGACAAGTACAGAGTTTATCTTAGGAAATGACCCCCGGACTTCTTAAAGCCGGGCTATCTATAGTTCCAATACGTGAAGGCAAGCAAGATCCCAAAAAACAAGCAAACAAACAAACAAACAAACAAACTGGGGAATAAAAGACTGAGCAAAGGATCTCAAATCTCTTCCAATTTACATTTATTCCGCTAGTATGTCCATTCTAGGACAAATGTTTAGCTGAACCTAACGCTAACCCGAGGTTTCTAGGGATACCATAGAACTGACATAAGAAATGCTTTCTTCCAAATGCTCATGTTGCAAACCCTTAAACTGATCCCTTTTCTTTTTGAGCAATATCTAGGATTTAAACTGATTTCCTTCCTTTCAAGTCATTAATAAGGGAGCTAAAATTTTTTCTCGAGTGCAAAATTACCATATCAAACATCAGAGGTTCTGTTAGGTTTTCGATATATCGAATTTTCTGGGGATATAAGTCTTGGAGAGGATTTGCTTTAGGGAAAAGTTATAGTGCCAAATGGTCACCAAATCAATCACAACCACAAGTTCATCTCACAGAAAGTGGTGTACTGGTTCCCAAAAAAAAAGTGGAATTTGAGTTGGTGTTGTGATTGAATAGCGAGCTTTTGTTATGACAAACTGATCTCTCTCATTGAGCTTTAAGAAGGATTTTGTAGGATTTGTCCTCGAGGTGAGAAGCAACAGAGGCCACAGGGAACCTATCACACCATATTAGCTGTGGACCTACAGTAGTACCCTGGACCTGGCCATGCATGCCTTGTCATTATGTGCTTATTATGGGCATCGCTTATATGGAAGCAAAGAGTTGGTTAGAGACTGCAAAAGTTGGGTGAGTTATCAATGAGCTTTTTTGTTGGTTGCTTTTGTACTTTACAACTTCGACCTTATAATTTCTTTCTGATTCGTGGACTTTAATATTGCATTCAGTAGATTGTAACTGATCCGATCACTTAATCATTTTGAGCTAAATAATCTTAATCTATTGCTACGTTAAAAAATAAATACCACTTTCTCAGATGGGCAGGTAGAATGATAGGCTTCAATAATAGTTCATCTCTCATCTTTGTAGATACAGATGGTACATGTAATATTTTTATAATCAATTAAGGATGCCTAAGATGATAATTAAGGAGAAGATTAGGGCTTGGTTCTTGATCGCTAGCTACAACCTTTATATTTTAATGCAGATATTGTCCTTTGGCTTCGTAGTCGTTCCATAGTTGTGACCTATTGGAATAATGCTTATAAAATTTTAAATATAAATTACAAAAATTAATAATTATAAAAAACTAATCATATATATATATATATATTAAAATAGAGCTTCCGCGTTGGTGTGTTTCTGTTTGATATATGGATAAAAAATTTTTGCTGCGTGGAGTGAAACTGTGGGAGGATTGAAGTGGGTTTTCATTTTGTTTTCCCTCGATGCTTGCCGAAGAAGAGTAATATGAGAACCGATCCTTCGACCCAAAGGCCAAGTTTGATTAAAACAGGGCATTTCTGTTTCCAGCAATGGGGGAGAAGTTTTGATAGCATATGCCGGCGGAATCCGGCCTTATCCAAAGAGGATTAACCTCTCCTAACCCTTCCCATCCTCATTTATATAAACCCCTCCCATCTCTCGATTGAAACCATCAAACCCTCACTGAAATCCCTCTTCCTTCTTCAAATCTCCGACGATCACTATGCCGCCGTGTCGAGTGCCTCCACCTCCCTAGAAACCCTAATCCTCTTCCTTAAATCTTAGCGTACCTCTTCAGGTGTGAGATCTGTTGAGCCGCCCTATCGATTGCCGTCGCCGCCGCCGCTGTCCCTGGTAAGTTTTTCTTCCTCTTCTCCCTTCCGGCCCTCGATGTTCACCAAATGGGATAAGGTGGATCTTCTTCTTTTTTCTCTCAGATTCTCTGTTGTCGTTGATCGAATTGTCACCCCTTGAGTGTCGCTGTGCCACCATCGTTGGCTGTTCGGGCTACCTCACTGTCGACCCTCCATCCTCCGATCGTCCCTTATGACAACCCGAGAGAGGCCATGGGTTTCGATTTTGGGGAAAACAGAGAAAAAAAGGAAAGAAAGAAAGGCAGAGAGAGAGAGAGAGGAGACCTAACCTAATTGAGTTGACCCAATTTCAAGTAAGGCTGGTCAATTGAGCTGATTTGGATAGAAATTGGATCCAAATTTAATTAGGTTTGGATCAACCCGTGTCACATAGATCCGATTTAGAAATTGATTCAAATGTAGACCTAAACCTTAACGTGGGCTTGGGCTAGATTAAAGGTATTTCTATTTATCTTAATTTCTCTGGAATTGAAGGTTAATAAAATTTATTTAATGTGCTAGATCCTTCAACACCAGGAGAACACCGAATCTAGAGATTGGATTGGGAGGATCATAGAATTTTGGATCTGATCAATAGGTAAATTTCCTCGTATCTCCAAGTTTATTTTTTTATATATACATTTACGAGTTTAAAATTTAGATTGTTGTATATAAAATGTTTAAAATTATAGAAGTTCAAAATTATATAATTATTTATGAAAAGTAATTTATAAAAATTGGATCAAGTATGATATCACCTCTGCATGATTATGAATGTTTTAGTATTGCATAAATTTTAAAAATAAACATTTTAATTTTTGAATCAGTCAGTGTCATTGATACATATATTTTTCATGTTACAGTATATTTTAGATTTGGTTATCCTATCCGGTCAATCATAGATTCTTATAATGGAACCTGCTACTGTCATTTAGGTTATAGCCGAAGAAACTGATTAATGATGAATGTTTAGTATTAACGGATATCAACTTTCTTCCTTTTTGCAATAATAAACTTTGTAAGCTATAGAATACTAGAACTTGGAAAAAATTTTTGATTGGTATTTTATTTTAATAATTGATAACTAAATCTTTTTTACAAATTGAAGTAGATGAGGATAAAATTTCTGTTATTGAGAAGACTATAAAGAAAAGAGATGTGTGCAGAATGCAAATAGATGTTCGTACTCTTCTTAATGATGAGGATTTTGAAATAATTGATGCTGAAAATATTGATTCAAGAAATAATTTCTCTATCAACAAAAGACAGAAATGATTATGTTACTTCTTAGTATCATGTTATTTAAATAATTTGAGTTTATATTTTCATTTATAACATTTGATATTATCTATTATGTTTTTTATATTATGTTAGATTTTTAATTTATAAAAATATTATTTAAAAAATAATCACATGTCGTGCATGTACGAGATTCCAAGCTAGTAATATTTTTAATCATCTTATTATCAAATTATCAAAGAAATATCGAAAATCATCCATCTAAATCTGATTTATACAACTATGTCACTGGAGGCCCAACATTCACCTATTAAAGATATCAGTAGGGTGCTTAGCCCACACCCACACCTACACCCATGCCCAGAATTTTTCTTCAACTATCTCAACATCCTAAGTGGCTATAGACAAACCTTTCACATATCTCCGGCTATAAAATTCTTCTTTTTTTCAATATAGAACTGAAGAAACTCATTAAAGATTGTCAAAAGAAAAATATTTGGACGAAAATTTTGAATTTAGAGAAGTTTTGAATTTCCCATTTAGGATTCCTCCAACATGACCATCTTTGAATTGTTCAGCTTTCTTTGGATTGTCCGCACGTTCAAAACCACCCTAGTAGCATTTCTAAATGCTCTGTGTCAATGGAGTCGAACAGAAAATTTCAAAGTCAAGGCCTGGCTCAACCGCTCAACACAGGGTATTTTAGTATCACATCTTTAACTCAAAAACAAGAAAAGTATCACATCTCGCATTTTACAGAAACTATATAGAATCCTATGTTAAAAACCATTGTTTGATACTGAAATGTTGACATCTTTATATACTCTCAGTTCATTCATTATTTTCAAAATTAATATACAAAACACGAAGTAATACACAAAAAAAAAAAAAAAAAAATCTTTTTGATTTTTGTGAAATTAAAGCAAAGAGTAGTTTGATTCTGAAATGTTGGCATTTGCCAGCAAATATATGAATGCCACATTTAGATGATTTTTTTTTTTAATAACAAGAGCCCGTAAGTAATGGACCAGACAGCAGGATAGACATCTTCCGAATACTCATGTTCTCTCAAACCTTGATGAAAGCATGATTCAATTTTAAGTCATTATCAAAACCTTTACCAACTTAGTAAGTCCATACTTTCACATCTAACTTGAGTTTAACTACACGATATTCCATGAGTTTAAAACCCCTATATTTTAAATTTCTACTAATTTTGTCAATTAAATCATGTACTGCCAGCCATCAGCTGATCAAGAATGCTGACGGAATAGCATCCAATTTAATCCTTGTTCCATCCTATGCAATAATCCAGCATGGATTAGTGAAAATCATTTAAACAAACAAGCAAAACAGCATCATAAATGGCTCCAAATAAAAATTCTTGATGCATGAGAACTAAAAAAACCAGCCTCAGATAATTTAGACAATATGTGGTAATGCATGATCATATATTTAAACAAAAGATGAGCAAACGAGAGGAAAGAGTTAAACAAAATATCATGGCATTATTTTAGCTACCATCTGATTCCAAGCTTAAACAAGAGCCTATGGAGGTGGGTACACCCCATGCCAGACACAATGCTCTGGACTTGTGGCTGTGACCAAAATGGCTTGGACCTCCTCTTAGAAAGATTTTGTTTAAGAAGGCCACCAAATACCGAAATCATACCCTATCCAATAACAAGAAATTATATTTTACACTATGTGCACCATATGGTACGTCATGTCGATCATCTCATCTCATTCCTGTAGATCCCATTCATTATATAATTTAGGTTCACAAAATCCCAAAACTATTGGATGAGGGGAGCGTCGGTGAGACCCATCACAAGGTCAGGTCCCCCCACATACAACCCTAATCTAGTGAAAATAGATATGGTGTTGTTTGATTGGAATCCCAACTCTCTGCCGATCCCAAATCCAAAAAGCAAACCGGTTAGGTGTGAGTGCTCCACTGCAGAACAGAAGAAGCTAATCATGCATGGTGCGGGTCTACAAAAGTTTAGGTGCAAGAGTGTTGGATGTTCCATGTTTCCACTCCCTTTTTCAAACTGATGGCTAATCCCTAGCTAATATTTATCATAGCTGTGACGTGGTCATATGTACTGAAGTCATTCCACTTTTTATCAAGAAAATCTGTCATGTGTCCTCTTCTTTAAGAAATAATCTTTGTCGATTATTTTTTTTTTTTTTTTGATAAGATTATGGTAGAATTTCAGATTGGTTAGAAACGGACTTTTGTTTCAAGCATCGGAAGCAATCATATATACAAATATTTTGCAAAAAAAACTTAGATACAAAAATTAGTAGGATACATCCCGATGTCCAAGATGAAAGAAGGACTTGAAAGCGTATTGAATCATTTGAGTACAAGAAACTATTCCCTTTCTATTGAACGTATATGACACCTACTAAAATTTAAAGTGGAGATGAGATTTTAGTTTGGTTTCTAGCTTTTGGCACCCTATATGGAACCTTTCCAGTGAATACTAAATTTAGTATTCAATTTTCAGCACACACAACAGGTTTCCAGCTGACATGTTCAAGCTCTTGGTTGCTGACTTTAATGGTGTAATATATTAGAGATCTTAGTTTGGCATAGCCCTTTCATATTACCCAGAAAAAGAAAAAAAAAAATGGAGATCGGATGCTATGCATACGCCTTCCCTGCTCGATGCGAGAAAGGATGCGTGGGTTTCCTTCCTTTGTATTAGAAAAATTGGACGAGCTCGTAAAGGGCGGTCAAAAATAATCGGTGATGGTAAAGGAGGAATAAAAAGCCTAGGTGGGTCCCTCTTCTTTCACCGTCCGTTAGCAGGGAGGCATGTCAAACGCTGTTTCACGTGGCACGTTGCATCCAAATGAGGGCGACAATTCCTCGCGAATTATTTGAGATCGAGCGTGCAATAACAGAGACTGGCATTTCTCAGGACGCAGCGCTTATCAGAAGATGACGTAAGTGATCAAGTAAGCATCCTTGGCCTATTCGCACGTCCTTGTCCACTAGCTGGCCATCTGAGCAGATGGGGTTCCTGCCCTTGTCATCCCTCGCAGTTCACAATATGAGATTTTTACTTGCAATTTAGATTATAGATTGTCTTGGTAATTAGTCTAATTTTATCCTTCCACTCCGGTTTGGAGGAGTAGATCCATGGCTTCACTTTTATGTGTGTGTTTTGCATAAAATTTTTTTTTTCCTTCTAATGCTTTTGCTTCCTTCACTTGTGAATGATTTAAGCTTAATGATTCACGAGCATAATTATTTGATGGTGCATGCACAGCACCATATGAATGACAATCATCAAATAATGGACGATCATCAAACAAGATAGTTCATGAAAATATATTATGGTACATAAAATATTATGTTATTTGATAGTTGTTCATTTTTTGATAATTAGTATTTAAAAATATATGAATAGACGGCATCACCGTAGATTTTGATTGCATGATTTACACAAGTGTTTGTTTAATAAGACCGAACTTTTATCTTGGCTTGTTGAAGCAGTGTTCCCCTTCGATTCGAGACAGTATATGGCAATTATTGGTGGCTATACTTTTGCTTTGTCCCATTCCAGCAATGTTCACTTGCTATAAAGTTGGGATACTGCACTTTCTGAGTAATCGATTAAAGAAGCTCACTGATTGAGATCTATTATGGAGATATGGAGACAACTGGACACCATGCGTACCGTTGACATTGATGGCCCGATGGACAAAATTAAAATAGCCTCGCTAGTTCATTGCATCCATGTGTTCTGAATATAGCCTGGTCGGTCCAACTCCCCATAATTAAAAAGTTCTCCAATTACTTACAAAGCTTTTGATGGTGGAATGGTTGCGTGAGTTCCATCCGCAGATTACTTAACAAAATGCTTGCAAATTATTAACAACGCCGTCAAGATAATTGATAAAACAGTAAGGCTGTCATTATCATATTATCATCTTCCATGCACGATTTTTCTCCTCTTTTTTTTTTTTTTGAATAAAATTATTTTTGAAATTCAAGAAAACGTTCTCAAATTTTTCATTGTAATTGTCTTTTGTCCCAACAGATCATTTCCTACAATAGAGTCTGTGGCTGCTAATGAAAATCTCTGTTTGGAATATCATTAAGTTCATAATTACTGGGACTCCAAGATATAATTGTCATTTGTGCTAAATATGTGCTGCCTGTCGCAAGCTTTGATGGTCACCCTGTTATACTCCTTGGATACTACTAACAAGCCGGTCATTGTTTCCAAGGGTCAGAGAATCTTTGTTAAAGAATTGCACTTGAAATTTTTAATCCATATATGAAAGTGCCACGGCTACTTACGGCTTCATCATGTAACAAGTCATTTATGATAACGATATCTGAACTAGGTCCAAGATCACGTAGCGTGCGACATTCAACAGGCCCAACTCCTTGGCTGGTTGAGATGAGAAAAAGGCGCCCCACTGGACCCATGATTGCTTCCATTTAGAAGTAACGCTTACATTTAGATATCAAGTCGTTTTAATTCTTATCTTCCTCACAGAGTTATTTACTAATTTCATTCCCCAGATGTTGCAATTACATTCTAATTTAAGTTTTTCTTTTCCTTTTTGCAATTACATTCTTTCCCTGTTATAATATATGGCAATCCTAACCATCACAAAGAAAGTTCCATGAAAAGTTTAGAATGCATGGTCATGCACATAAGTCTTATACATATTTATTAAATTTATCATTTACAAGTGCGAGGAAGTGCACGTGTCATCCATTTTAAAGCGTGATTTTTTTTTTTTTTTTGGCGTGATTTTGTGTGTGTTGGTGAAAGCGTGATTAACTAGCTAATTGTTGGTGTGGATAAAATCTTATGAACGTCCATGCGCCATAGAGGCATCGGCGGTACAATACCCCGACTTGCGACGACAAAAAAGCGCGTGGCACTCGGATAATTTCACCGCCACCACCATTGATAGATGAGGAAGAAGATCAAAAAGCGTGCTCTCTTATTTAGAGAGAGAGAGAGCCTCTTTTGACCGACCAAGGCTCGATCATAATAGAGGAGAGAAGAAGAAAAGAGAGCGAGCGGCAGAGATAGTGGCATCGACTCCTCGATCGCCCACACCACCAAGTCACCAATGACCAACATATATATAGCTTTATATATTATATTATATATATATAAATATACCCCGTTAACACAAAAGAGAGAAAAAGCTTTCGCAAAGCATGGTATGCCGTCACCGTCAAGTAACGGCTGGCCGCGGTCTCATCTGGTGCAGGCCGCTACCGAGGGCTGGTTTCTTAAACAGAGACCCCGTTACCGTTTCCCCCTCCCCTTCCCCTCTTCTTCTTCTTCGCTCTCCCCTATGCTCTTCATCTGTTATCTTTGACGGAATACCGGGAATGGAGACGCTGGGCGCCGTTGAAGCTTCGGGAGGACTCCTCCTCTCGGGGAGTCGAAACCTAGCCGTCCCTTCCGTCCCCCAAAAGGTAACCACATCCGTTTTCTAGGTTAGGGTTAGGATTAGTGTTTCCGTTTCTTTTTCTTCTCTCTCTATCTCTCTCTCTGTCACTCGGATCCGTTAAATGGGTCTGATCTCTTTGATTCGGCTTTTCCCTCCCGTCTTCGGAGGATTTCGGGGGATTCTATAGCCGTGGATCGATAAAGATCTCGCCTTCAATACGATTCGCTGGATTCCTGGTTCTAGGGCTTGTTTTCTCTTTCGAGGAATCGGCGATTCTAACGGAAAGCAAAGCAAGTTTTTTTTTTTTTTTTTTTTGGTTAAAGTCGAGATTTTTGATTGACTAAAAAGAAAAAGAAAATTGGGATTTTTTTGGGTGGGTTTCTTTTGAATTGAATTCATGGGGGTTGGTGGTGCTGGGATTTTTTATGTAATGGATTTGTGAGGGTTTTTATTGGGATGCTGTTGCTGGATGTGTTGGAATTCGAAACCTGCCAGATAGATAGGTCGAAGAGGAGGAAGAGAAAGAGGTGGAGGAGGTGATAGGGAAGCACGGAGAGGGACGAGAGAGACCGCGTCACCGCCACCATGGGGGAGCCCCTCCTCACCACCTTGTCCATGGAGAACCACCACCCGTCCACCCTTCTCTCAATGGACCCCAGCGGCGGCGCCCCGCCTCTGGCCGTCGCCGCCGCCGCCTCCTTCGTCCACGACGACTGCGACCGGGAGCTCATGATCCAGCAGCGCCAGCAGATGGTCCTATCCCGGCCGCCCGACATCAACCTTCCCCTCTCGGCCGAGCGCTCCCCACCACCGCAGTCCTGGAGCTCCGACTCCTGCGACATCCTTGACGTCGGCCTCGGCCCCCAGATCTCCGAGACGGAGGCCGTCCTCAGCCTTCCGAAGGCCAGTTGCAGCACCGTTGCCGTTGCCGCTGCCAGTGCCCGGAAATGCGCCAAGAGAGGGGATAGCATCTGGGGCGCCTGGTTCTTCTTCAATTTCTACTTCAAGCCTGTTCTCTCCGAGAAATCGAAGGCCAAGATCATCCGGGATGCGAACGGTGTTTCGGGCTTCGACAAGTCTGACCTCCGGCTCGAGGTGTTCATGGTCCAACATGACATGGAGAACATGTACATGTGGGTCTTCAAGGAGCGGCCAGAGAATGCGCTTGGCAAGATGCAGCTGAGAAGCTACATGAACGGGCACTCCCGCCTTGGGGAGCCCCAGTTCCCTTTCAGCGTGGACAAGGGCTTTGTCCGTTCCCACCGGATGCAGCGCAAGCAGTACAGGGGCCTGTCGAACCCGCAGTGCGTGCACGGGATTGAGGTCATAAGGTCACCTAATCTCTCAGTAGTCTCCGATGCTGATCGCAAGAAGTGGATGGAGCTCACAGGAAGGGATCTCAATTTCTCGATCCCGCTCGAGGCCAGCGATTTCGGGTCATGGAGGAATCTTCCCAACACTGACTTCGAGCTTGAGAGAGTGCCTTCGCTGTTAAAGAGCGTTTCGCATCCCCATTCAAGGAAGTTGCTTAATGGCTCAGGTCTTAATTTATCAACACAATCATCATCAAATCATTCTGGTGCAGATGGAATTGATGTCTCCACTGTGTGCACTAAGCGTAGGAAGGATTTCTTCCCGCATGGGATGGAGGAAGACTGTTGCTTGCCGAATAATTCGTATCCAGAGAGGTCCCAAGATATTGATATGCACCCGGTCGAACCATTACCATGGCTAAGTGAATTTAGCGGCGTGATGAGGCGTGCATATGGACCAGTAACTGCTGCAAAGACCATATATGAGGATGATGAGGGATATCTGATAGTGGTTAGCTTGCCGTTCTCTGATCAACAGAGGGTGAAGGTCTCCTGGAGGAACAGTCTTACTCACGGGATAGTGAAGATATCATGTGTCAGCACTGCTCGGAATCTTTATATAAAGAGACATAATAGAACATTCAAGCTAACGGACCCTTCTCCCGAGCACTGCCCACCAGGGGAGTTCGTAAGAGAAATACCTCTGGCTACGCGCATTCCAGAAGATGCCAAGCTGGAAGCATATTATGATGAGTCTGGTACCGTGCTTGAGATAATGGTCCCTAAGCACCGTGTCGGACCAGAAGAGCATGAAGTTCATGTCTGCATGCGCCCGCCTCATCTCGGGGCGAATGAACTTCTGCTGACTTGACAAGGCAGTGATTTTAAGGTGTATGGGTGGTTGCTATTGGTCAGATTCCATTGTTTACTAACTCTGTATCATGAAATGAAATATATAAAATGAAAGTGCACCCTTACCATACACACTTCCTTTTGCAACTTAGTTTTGCTGACTGCTTTGGTGCTCTATCATGTTTTGCTGTTGGGATCACATCAGTGCTACTTGCACACTTGCGGTTCTAAAGGAAAATGGTATGGGCTTGAGCTACCTTTTTGGCCTTATTATGCTTATGTTTTGATATCAGAAGCAAGATAAGATTGCATATTTTCTTATTTTACTTTATCTGATCATTTTGTAGGCACAGGTTTCTGCATCTTTTGCATCCATGGATATGTTGGTGTTCGTCATCCCACAAAGTATTCTACAGAACATGATAAGGCAAAATTTGTATAGACATTCATATTTGGAAGTGTAGCAAGAAAGTTTGTTAATGTGATGTTGGAATTTTTTTGAAGAAATTATTTCTTGTTCTTTTGGTGGAAATTAAGTGGTAAATGGTGT
Source organism: Elaeis guineensis (assembly GCF_000442705.2). Taxonomy (NCBI): domain Eukaryota; kingdom Viridiplantae; phylum Streptophyta; class Magnoliopsida; order Arecales; family Arecaceae; genus Elaeis; species Elaeis guineensis. Next base: position 67,692,751 of record NC_026006.2, on the reverse strand, counting down.
TGAGATTTTTGAAGGAATTGTCTCTCACAATGGAGCCAAACAGTGAATATCACCTTGACTTCAGGTTACACATTTTCTTCTTACATCTTGGATATTATGTAGATGACCTGTGTATTCTGATTATTTTGTAGAAGATTTATGACACAATCAACAAGACTCCTGTTTAGTTTCTAATAAAATTTTTGTGTTCATTTCAAGTTAGATGATTGTAGTTGTTTGACTATCCATTTTTTGCCATCTCATGAATGTTGTGGTTCACTAAAATAGTGGCATCTTAGCGGTTCCTTGGGATTATTTTCCTTATTTGTGTGCACATCTTCTTTGCCGGTGGATACACCATGTGCATGTATACATGTTGTTTTGCTTTATAATAATCCACTTTTCCGAGAGTAGAGATTACTTGGATGATTGCATGCTTCATTCTTTTCTCTTCTATTCATTCTTTGGATGATAGAACATTCTGATTAAAGGGTTTTCTTGGATTCTTTAAGATGTGCAGTTACATTTAGCCCATTGCATGGATATTACTTTGATATAGTTTATCATTCACTGACACTTTCAGTTATGCAGTGTCGGTGAGCATCCTGTTATCTCATGATCATGGAATTGAAGTTCGTTATTTGATGCTAGATACTTGGGTCTTTGTACAGTTGCTGTCAGCTAGGATATGAATTTAGCCATTTGCATTTTGATTTTATCAACAAAATTAAAGTATCATGAGATTTGGTTTAGAGTTTTGTGTGTCTGATGAAATGTTCAGTTTTGAAATATCTTGAAACATGGGTGTGGTATAAATGCTTTTAGGTAGGTCAAAACATTGAAGCGTTTAAGATAAGAGCTAATTGTATTTCAATTAGTGTCTGTTTGGTGTAAAATGGAACTGATGGGCACTCTGATCTATAGATCAACTACAATTTCAATTAATAAATTTTTATGTCGTATCTCATCACTCAAAATTTGGATTCTCATGGTCTTATATTCATCAAATGGGTCCCAATGGTGGGGGCTAATTTAGTTGGTGATTGTATATTTATTTATGGATGTGTTCTAGCTTTAACATCTTCCTGTTGGATATGCTATTTAGTCATTGAGCCATATGCAATTGTGGACCATGCACATGCATATTCATGTGCCTGTGTGCGAAATAATTGGGCTTTTGGGATCTGAACCTGAGGGTTCTGGTCAATTTTCATATTAAGGAGCAGTAATTGCATTGTTGTAGGATCTGTTCTTGATTTGATATTTCTGTAAAGCTAGAGTCTTTCGGGTTTTATCGCTCATATTTGAAGCTATGGGCTTTTAAGAGATTGGTGTTGTTGATAGAGACCCTTTAAGTTTGGTCAGCATTTTGGCAGGGTTCTTGAACTTGATTTATTGGAAGTGGAGACCTTCCCAAGGATACAAGTTGAGGGAAAACTGAAATGAGGAATGATTTTGATTTGTACCAATGGCCATCATTTACAGACGTAGGGATGCCTAATGGAAGGATGATAATCATGCTCACCTAAACAACTGATGTTAATAATAACTCGGCCTTTTTCCAATAGGATTGCTGATTTTCTGGAGGAACATTGCATTTAATATTGGCATAAACTTAGAGAAATGGCATGCTTGGTGTTGGGTTGCTTGTGGATTACCACTTGCTACTTCACAGGGATAGCGTTCGTAGGCAAGGCTTTATGGGTCAGAACTGAGAAGTTGATAGTATGTATGTGCAGCGCAGTTATAATAGACTTTTGAGGGACAGAGTTTGCATACTTTTGTTTGTCAGGATTTGAGAATTGTGAAATTTAAAGGGCTTGCTTGTTTTCTTAACGTGTTCTACTTGAAATTTGAATAGCAATGAGATGGCTTGATGGATTCGTTAAAAAGATTCTTTCAAATATGGTTAATGCTTGTGAATCCACATTTGCTGATTTTTTTTTTTGGAAAAGCATTGGATCAAAAGAACTCTAGATTGATTGATATACTATTGATAGATACAAAATCTACATTGGCACCATGCTGACTTATTGCCCTGTTTCATTGGATCATCATGCTAACATGCAAGTAAGATTCCACACTCTTTTAATCTATAAAGTGCACCGATGCCAGGGAATGGGGATGGTTGGATATTTTATGTGAGATTGATCTGTAAAAGGACTTCCAAAAATGTTAAAGGGGGTTGTAATGGTTCAAGGAGAAACAGATTTTACTTTTGATCAATAATGTTGGATGGGTTGCTGTTCTTTTCTCATACAAAAGAAAGATTTTCACAGAAACATTATGTTATTCTTGCTCAATTTTGTAAATATCACTGATTTTCTTAAGGTAGCTTTGAAATTGTTGCAGATTTCTAGCATGGCAATGTCAGTTTTTATTTTTCACACTGGTAGGATCGCAGAGATAGATCAGTCTATAATATGTTTGGTAAACTTATGTTTTACCAGATCTTCAAACTTGAAAAGGAAACTCAAGCATATCATGGCGTATTTCAAACTACCCTCTAGCTTTAAATGGTTTCTTGCATATTATGTGGCTGATCGATGCGGCAAGGTGAAAGTTGTTAGAATAATGCATTTTTGTCGACTGATCATGATCAAGTTCTTTTTCTTTTTATTTTTTAAAATTGATTATCAGCATCATATAGATTTTGGAAGATTACAAAGTATGGATCAGGGTGAGTGGAAATGTAAGAACTGCTGCGGTTTAGGGAATTTGAGGGTTGTGCTTGGTAATATTGTCTTGAATGGTATACTAGCATGATACTTGATGTTCTTGTTGCAGGCTTTAGCTGCTGATGAACTAGAATTATTATAAAATGAACTTGCTATTGGGTGTGCCTGCCAAAAAAGAATAAAGAACTTGCTTCCTTTCCAAAGAGAATGGGATATGCATGGGGTTGTGCTGTCAGCCCTTCACACGAGAAACGAGAGGCTTCTAGAGTTCCATCTAGTGTTCGAGTTATAGATAAGCTTAGTACCTATCAAGTAGAGTATGCTGCCTGATTAGAGTAGAGCTGTTGAATCATTCAAAATTCCATTTTTTAGAACAAATTATTTACTAGGATTTACTTGACTCGTTGTGTGGGTGTTTATGTTTGTTTCCAAATGCTTATAAACATCTCCGATCCTTGTGACTTGCAAATTCTACTTTGCAGTTTTTTTTAGCTCTCGCCTCGATCCTTTTGTGTTGACTTATGCTGCATTTTTCCCCTGTACTCGTCTGATCCGATAGTAATTTGATGCGTTCTGTGGCCTTTTAAGATCCAAAAAATCCTGGAGTAACGTGCAAGATTTATTTTTTATGTAACGTAGAATTGTTTTTTCTACTTTTCGTTGATGATTTTAACCTCATCTCTGTAATAAGTGAAAAGATTTTGTGCACATTATTTTTCTCGTATGTCCTTTTTTTTCACGGAATTAATTTTCTCGTGTCATGTTTGTTTGGAGGCTGTATTCATCTCCCATGATCAGTATTTTCTGAAGCCTGACTTAGCTGCCATTTCAATGTGACCAGATATTGTCGGTATAGCTTAGCTAATATTTTGGTTGTCGGACTCTGATTGCAAGTTGTTTGATAATATATGTGATGAGTTCTAAGCCTACAGTGGAGAGCGTTGAATGTCAGCTGAGGAGAGCTTTAAATATCCGCTCATGGCATTGCGCAACGTTCGGCTTATCAATCCTTGTCGGCTACTACATGACTAAATGCAATTATATCGTTCTTGAATTTAGGATTAGCTCCCCCTTGTGGTCTACGTTAATTGGTTTTTACACATTTTTGAGTGGATATAATCTTGGGGCATCTGTTGCGGCCAATCGCCTCATCGTCCGATCATCGGGGAGCGTGCACCTGCAAAAGGAAGTCCGCACTGACCGGAGGCGGCTCCGGCGGGGACCCTCCGACGGTCAAGTCAGAGAGGTGACTGGGCAACAGTGAAATGCAGACAGAGAGCTCTGAGAAAGAGAGAAGGAGAGAGAGAGGAGCGAGCCTGCGTATGTGGGGAGATGGGCGGATCGATCTTTTGCACTGTTGCCCTCCCCGGTATATATAGTGGAGCTAGGTATGGCGCCGTCATTAATGGCGCGGACAAGTGAGGAACTGTCAACTCACTGTGGACTGTCAGAGCCGCCGTAAAAACGTCATGTCGCCGTGTGGCCGTCCAATCACCAGGGTTGACCCGGCTCTCGGCGGGACCATGTCCCTAGGTAACTGCGCCGCATGTCCGTGTCAGAGCTGACAACGTCTGGCGGCTGTACGGTGGTTGGAGGAGCCGACCGACCCAAAGTCGGTAGCCAGCTGAGTGGTGTCGGGCCCTCCATTGGTCGGCGAGCATCATGTTACGAGAGTCGGCCATCAGACTTCCTGGCCGGAGTCGGCCAGTCGGTCGGTCGGAGTCGGCCAGTCGGTGGTCGGCCAGTCGGAGTCGGCCAGTCGTCCGTCGGGGTCGGCCAGTCGATCGGTCGGCCAGTCAGGGTCGGCCGTCGGGTCGGCCAGTCGGGGTCGGCCGTCGGGGTCGGCCATCAGACTTCCTGGCCGGAGTCGGCCAGTCGGTCGGTCGGAGTCGTCCGTCGGGGTCGGCCAGTCGGTCGGTCGGCAGTCAGGGTCGGCCGTCGGGGTCGGCCAGTCGTCCGTCGGGGTCGTCCGTCGGGGTCGGCCAGTCGGTCGGTCGGCCAGTCAGTCGGTCGGTCAGTCAGAGTCGGCCAGTCGGTCCCTTCGACCGTAAGTCGGTCGGTGGGGATTCCCCAACAGTTGCCCCCCTCCACTCCTGAGCCCGATGTCGTGTTGGCTCGCGTGAACACGTGGGCGACGGCTTCAGACGAAAGGAGTGGTGTTCCGTCTTTTCCTGCCCCGACTCTGGCGATCACATCAACGAATGATCCAATATCGGTCGTCCCGACTGTAGGTCGAGCATGCACGTCGGATCGGAGGTCGGCCAACCTCCGAACGTTGCTTGTCGACACGATCATTCCGCAGAATCTGATAGTCGAGTAGCATCCGACGTATTCGGATAGGATAACGATGGCAAATCGAATATCCATTATCCACCCTTGGCCGGACGTATGCGTCGGGATGTATGATAAACGGTGGCAAGCCGAATATCCTTCGATCGGTCATGACCAGATCGGTATGTCGCGAATACGACTGCGGTCGTCTTGGCGTTTTGCCTTTCTTAGTCGAAGCTAAGTCGGCAAGTTAGCCAGCCGCATTAGTCGAAGCCCTTTGCCTTCAGAGGCCGAGGCCGTCGGTTCGACGATCGATGATCGAGTCATGTTGGTCGGGACCTTTTGCCTTCAGAGGCTGAGGCCGTCGGTTTCGGCGATCGATGATCGAGCCGTTGATTCGGCGATCGACGATCGGCCATGTTGGTCGGAGCCTTTTGCCTTCAGAGGCCGAGGCCGTCAGTTTCGGCGATCGATGATCGAGCCGTTGATTCGGCGATCGACGATCGGCCATGTTGGTCGGAGCCTTTTGCCTTCAGAGGCCGAGGCCGTCGATTTCGGCGATCGATGATCGAGCCGTTGATTCGGCGATCGACGATCGGCCATGTTGGTCGGAGCCTTTTGCCTTCAGAGGCCGAGGCCGTCGATTTCGGCGATCGATGATCGAGCCGTTGATTCGGCGATCGACGATCGGCCATGTTGGTCGGAGCCTTTTGCCTTCAGAGGCCGAGGCCGTCGGTTTCGGCGATCGATGATCGAGCCGTTGATTCGGCGATCGACGATCGGCCATGTTGGTCGGAGCCTTTTGCCTTCAGAGGCCGAGGCCGTCGATTTCGGCGATCGATGATCGAGCCGTTGATTCGACGATCGACGATCGGCCATGTTGGTCGGAGCCTTTTGCCTTCAGAGGCCGAGGCCGTCGATTTCGGCGATCGATGATCGAGCCGTTGATTCGGCGATCGACGATCGGCCATGTTGGTCGAAGCCTTTTGCCTTCAGAGGCGAGGCCGTCGATTTCGGCGATCGGTGATCGAGCCGTTGATTCGGCGATCGACGATCGGCCATGTTGGTCGGAGCCTTTTGCCTTCAGAGGCCGAGGCCGTCGGTTTCGGCGATCGATGATCGAGCCGTTGATTCGGCGATCGACGATCGGCCATGTTGGTCGAAGCCTTTTGCCTTCAGAGGCCGAGGCCGTCGATTTCGGCGATCGGTGATCGAGCCGTTGATTCGGCGATCGACGATCGGCCATGTTGGTCGGAGCCTTTTGCCTTCAGAGGCCGAGGCCGTCGTAGATTCTCCGCTCCTTCGATCTCTATCAGGATCTGCGCACGAGGAGCGGGGAGAGGGGTGTAGGAGTCATACCTGCGATGCGTCAGTCTCGGACTCCATCGTCAGGGTGACTTTTGGATTCGTCGGGGTGGCGAGACCCGACTATCTGTCGGGAGCCTGCTTGGTTCGGCGGGTTCCCGACCTTTCCTCCGCTTCTCCTTCGGGCCTCTGGGTTCGGCCAAACGTCGGTCGGACGCTCCTTCGTCCGCGCGCATATACTTGTATGCGCGCTCCAGTAGCTCGGCATATGTTCGGGGAGGGTCTTGTCCAGAGAATAGGTAAATCGGGACGACCTCAGGCCCCGCTTCATGGCTGAAACAGCCATGTCTTCGTTGAGGTCCCGGACCTCTAGCGTGGCTGCGTTGAATCGCGCCACGAAGTGTCGGAGCGTCTCGTTTTCTCCCTGCTTGAGGGAGAAAAGGCTGTCCGACGTTCGCGGTGGCTTCCGGCTGGTGCTGAAATGGGCCACGAACGAGTGCTCGAGCTGCGCGAAGGAATGGATACTGCCCGATCGAAGACCGGAGTACCAAGCCCTGGCAGCCTTGCGGAGCGTCGCGGGGAAGCCGATGCAGAAAAGAGCGTCGGTTGCCCCTTGAATTGTTATGAGAGCTTTGTAGCTCTCGAGGTGGTCGACTGGGTCGGTGGAGCCGTCGTATGGCTCCACGTTCGGCATTTTGAACCGACTGGGAATCGGCTCGTCGAGGACCAGTCGAGAGAGAGGCTGGGCGGTCTGGAAGTCGACGTCGTTCGAAGACTTCTGGCCGTCCATCTGCAACTGAGCGAGTCGGCGGTCGATTTCCTCGAACCGGCGCTCGTAGTCGTCCGCTCGTCGATGCTGGGAGACCCCAGGGGTGGAGCCTCCGGAGGATTCTGAAAGAGAGGCCGACGGTGTGCGCGGCCGCTTTTCCTTCCTCGCCCGTTCCAACGGGGAAGGAGAGGGCCGCTGAGACCGTCGGTCGTCGCGCCGTGGTCGCCCCTCCTCCTCTCCGTGGGAGTGCTGTTGGGAGCGCTCGCATGGAGGCGACAGGGGTCGGCGCGGCCGTCGGCGGCTGCTCCTGGAAGGCATAGGTCGGGCCGCGGTTGTTCTGGAGGCTTTTGACTGCGTCGGTCAGTACGGTCATCTGCCGTACGATGGCCGCAATCTGGGCCTCCGTGGTCACTGCAGGGCGCGGAGAGCTAGGCTCCGCCGCCGGTGGTGGCGGGGAGGCCTCTTCCCGGCGGGAAGAGCGCCTTGCCGACCAGTGATTCTCGATCGTTGAGCTCTTGTCTTTTCATGCTGTTCCCCTACCTGGCGCGCCAATCTGTTGCGGCCAATCGCCTCGTCGTCCGATCGCCGGGGAGCGTGCACCTGCAAAAGGAAGTCCGCACTGACGGAGGCGGCTCCGGCGGGGACCCTCCGACGGTCAAGTCAGAGAGGTGACTGGGCAACAGTGAAATGCAGACAGAGAGCTCTGAGAAAGAGAGAAGGAGAGAGAGAGGAGCGAGCCTGCGTATGTGGGGGAGACGGGCGGATCGATCCTTTGCACTGTTGCCCTCCCCGGTATATATAGTGGAGCTAGGTATGGCGCCGTCATTAATGGCGCGGACAAGTGAGGAACTGTCAACTCACTGTGGACTGTCAGAGCCGCCGTAAAAACGTCATGTCGCCGTGTGGCCGTCCAATCACCAGGGTTGACCCGGCTCTCGGCGGGACCATGTCCCTAGGTAACTGCGCCGCATGTCCGTGTCAGAGCTGACAACGTCTGGCGGCTGTACGGTGGTTGGAGGAGCCGACCGACCCAAAGTCGGTAGCCAGCTGAGTGGTGTCGGGCCCTCCATTGGTCGGCGAGCATCATGTTGCGAGAGTCGGCCATCAGACTTCCTGGCCGGAGTCGGCCAGTCGGTCGGTCGGAGTCGGCCAGTCGGTCGGTCGGCCAGTCGGAGTCGGCCAGTCGTCCGTCGGGGTCGGCCAGTCGATGGTCGGCCAGTCAGGGTCGGCCGTCGGGTCGGCCAGTCGGGGTCGGCCGTCGGGGTCGGCCATCAGACTTCCTGGCCGGAGTCGGCCAGTCGGTCGGTCGGAGTCGTCCGTCGGGGTCGGCCAGTCGGTCGGTCGGCAGTCAGGGTCGGCCGTCGGGGTCGGCCAGTCGTCCGTCGGGGTCGTCCGTCGGGGTCGGCCAGTCGGTCGGTCGGCCAGTCAGTCGGTCGGCCAGTCAGAGTCGGCCAGTCGGTCCCTTCGACCGTAAGTCGGTCGGTGGGGATTCCCCAACAGGGGCAGACAGACATGTGCCCAAGATTGTTGTTGGGAAGAGCATCTTCTCAGCCTTTCCGGATTTTTCCAATCAAGAACATCAACAACAATTTAAAGCGACGAATACAGCTACAAAAGCCCAGGCAGGACAGATGCAAATTACCGGCCATAATTATCTGCTTGAAGAGAAACAGAAGAGTCAAAAAGTAGGAATGATAAAATATGATCCGATTCAACGATCTGATCTGTATTCGATCTATCATTAATAAATTTAAATTTATATTAAATAAATTTAGATTATAAATAGGTTAATCTATTTAATTTATTCATTATTTAGATTAGATTCGGATTTTATACATCTAATTTGCTTAATCCGTATATAAGTTTTTGATTGATTATGAATTAGGCATTGGGTAATAGGATTACAAGTTAGTGGGCTCTTCTCATGCGAGCCTACTGCACACAATGCGTGATATTTCCCAAATGTGCTCAATAGTGCCCTGTGTATAATTGGACCGTATTAAATTTCACGATCGATAACACGCCACACTAGCCCCTTGTGTTTTTGCTTTTCAAAACACCTGAGCAATCAAGGCCTAGGCACCCTCCCTCTACGATTTTCTCTCTTCACCTCGGCCCTCACTTTTCTTTTTCTTTGCGTTGCCGGAGGCGGTGGAGGATGTGGTCAGACGGAGCAAGAGCCTAAAGGCGATAAGAGCACATGCTGGACTAGTTGGTCAAAAGACGGCACCGATCAAACCTCCTAAGGCAGAGTTGGAGGCAATCGACAGAGGGATGATCGAACCGAGAGCACTACGATGCTGGCGAAGGCTGAGGGGCGATCAAGCCAAGTGCATAACGATGCCGGCAAGATCAAAAGGTGAGGGTTGAGGGGCGATTGGATCGAGAGTGCCGCGACGTCGGTAAAAACTAATGGACGGTCGAGTGGAGAGGCGATCAGGTCGTGAGCACGGCAATGCCGATGAGGATAGAAGATGAAGATTAAGAAACGATCAAACCGAGAGCGCAGCAACACCGACAGGAATAGAGGGCGAAAACTGAGGAGCGATTGAATCGAGAACGCTCTAACAGATGGTCGAGTGAAAGAGCGGTGAGATCGAAAGCACAGCAACGCTGATGAGGGCGAACGCTGAGAAGTGGATGCAGAAATGAGAGACCAGAGATGGAGAAATAAGAGCATATTTTTATATTTTTATTTTTTTAAACAAATCACAAATAAATTAATTTTTTTTAAAACTTGATAATAAATAAATTATAAATATTAATTTATTTATTATTAAAAAAATTAAAATTAAAATTTTAAATTTTATCTATTTAAATAAATAAATAAATTGAATTTTAATTTAAAATTTTTTGATTCGATCCGTATCTGATCTAAACAAGATCTAACCCTTTATATCCGATTCGATCCGATTGCCACCTCCGCCTCTAGTTGAAAGGGTTACGAATAACCTTTTTTTTTTTTTCCTAAATAAAAAAAAAAGAGACAACTTCAAGAAAATCTTCAATTATTATTTCACCTATGACATGTAATTTACAAGATCACTGAAAGGACACAAAAGCATTAGCTGATGTAGACGCGGGGTCTTTGAACAGGTAACCAGGTTCAAAAACGAAAGACACTACCACAAAGAGAAGACCCAACAAACCATAAGCATCATCCATAACCACTTGATCCAACTCAAACCTCTCAATCGACCTCCTCAATTCTAGGCCCAGCACCACCAGCACCACCACTGGGAGCATCTTCATCCATACCTCCGGCCATGCCAGCCCCGCCACCTTGGTACATCTTCGCAATGATAGGGTTGCAGAGACTCTCAAGCTCCTTCATCTTATCCTCAAACTCATCGGCTTCAGCGAGCTGGTTGCCATCCAGCCACTGGATAGTCTTCTCAATCGCATCCTCGATCTTTTTCTTGTCAGATGGAGACAGCTTAGAAGCAATCTTGTCGTCCTTGATCGTGTTCCTCATGTTGTAGGCGTAGTTTTCCAAAGCATTCTTTGCGTCGATCTTCTTCCTGTGCTCTTCATCCTCAGCCTTGTACTTCTCAGCATCACGAACCAACTTCTCGATCTCCTCCTTGCTAAGCCTGCCCTTATCATTGGTGATCGTGATCTTGTTCTTGTGGCCCGTGGTCTTGTCCTCAGCAGTCACATTCAGGATACCGTTGGCATCGATGTCGAAGCAGACATTGATCTGGGGCACACCTCTTGGGGCAGGAGGGATGCCAGAGAGCTCAAATTTGCCCAGCAAATTGTTATCCTTCGTTCTGGTCCTCTCACCCTCGTAGACCTGAATGAGCACACCAGGCTGGTTATCAGAGTAGGTGGAGAAGACCTGCTCCTTCTTGGTGGGAATGGTAGTGTTCCTCGGAATCAGAACAGTCATGACTCCTCCAGCGGTCTCCAGTCCAAGGGAGAGCGGGGTGACATCCAACAGCAGCAGGTCCTGCACCCTCTCGTTGCCTTCACCGCTCAAAATCGCAGCTTGGACGGCAGCACCATAGGCAACGGCCTCATCAGGATTGATGCTCTTGCAGAGCTCCTTCCCATTGAAGAAGTCCTGCAACAGCTGCTGCACCTTGGGAATCCTTGTCGACCCCCCGACGAGAACAACGTCATGGATGCTGCTCTTGTCCATCTTAGCATCCCTCAGACACTTCTCGACGGGCTCCATGCACTTCCTGAACAGATCCATGCAGAGCTCCTCGAACCTTGCTCGAGTGATAGTGGAGTAGAAATCGATGCCCTCGTAGAGGGAATCAATCTCGATGGTGGTCTGAGCAGTGGAGGAAAGGGTTCTTTTTGCTCTCTCGCACGCGGTCCTCAGCCTCCTCAGAGCCCTCGGGTTGCCGCTGATGTCCTTCTTGTGCTTCCTCTTGAACTCTTGAACAAAGTGGTTCACCAACCGATTGTCGAAGTCCTCGCCACCGAGGTGGGTGTCGCCGGCGGTGGCCTTCACCTCGAAGATCCCTTCTTCAATGGTGAGGATAGAGACATCAAAGGTGCCACCACCAAGGTCAAAAATGAGAACATTCTTCTCCCCCGAGCTGCCGACCTTCTTGTCGAGACCATAGGCGATGGCAGCAGCGGTGGGCTCGTTGATGATTCGCATCACATTAAGGCCAGAAATAACTCCAGCATCCTTGGTGGCCTGGCGCTGGGAGTCATTGAAATAAGCAGGGACCGTGACGACGGCATTCTTGACGGTGATGCCGAGATAGGCCTCAGCAATCTCCTTCATCTTGGTAAGGACCATGGAGGAGATCTCCTCAGGGGTGAAGTGCTTCTCCTCGCCCTTGTACTGGACCACGATCAAGGGCTTGTCGCCAGGGCCAGCAATGACCTTGAAAGGCCACAGTTTCATGTCAGCCTGGACAGAAGGGTCACTGAAACGCCTCCCAATCAGACGCTTGGCATCTGCCACATTAAAACAAAGCAAGCTTGTGAGTACTCCGTGTTCACTCGTAATTTACTCATAAAAAATTTAGAGCCCAAAATGAAATTAAAAAAAAAAAAGTTATGAAGCTAAACAATGAAAAATCAAAAAGTTCACAGAATTTAGAACCGGGGGAAAAAAAATTAAAGACTTGTTTGAATTTCCTACGGGATTGAGCTGAAAATCCTGCAGCAGTAATGGGATCACAGGCTCCGATTGGGCTAGATCTATATTCATAAAATATATCGGAACAGCTTTGAAGTAGTAATTCTAGAAATGCGATTTCCAATCTTAAGGATTATAAAACTGCGATCTTTCGTTCCGTCCTATGAAAATTACATAAATTCTCTAAATCTAGATAACATATACCAAGGAAATACAGACGGCACCTTTTTAGAATTACAACATATAGAAAACCCCTCTTCAGAATTACAATTTACAAAAATATATATATGTGCGTCTGTCTATGAAACACCTTTTTTACACACAAAACTCTGTTAGAAGCATTTCACTTGCAACTGACCAAACATCAGCAAAGCAGTCACAAACGGATCAACACACGGTAGATCAATCATGGTTTCAATCAAACGCCATGCCGGTTGACCGAAGCGGTAAAATTCAACTCTTTGGACACTTTTAGAAGCATAACGGGAAAAGGATGCTTAAAGAGCAATTTATCAAAAGGAACCCACAAAAACATAAACTTTACCGACAAAAACCCAAACTTATTACTTTACTTTTCTCTTGTTAAAAATCAAAAAAAAAAGAAAAGAAAAGAAAAGAAAAAGAGTAGAAATCAGAAAAATTGACTATGCAAACGCCCGACTAACCACGAATCTAAAAACCATCTAAGTGATGAAATCGAGGAACACGTCCGTCACACTAAACACCCTACATTCTTAGATCACATCCACGAGTAACAAAAGGAACACAAAGAAAGCAAAAGAGAGTTTTCAAAACAGGGGATTGAAACGAAAACTTACCAAAGACGGTGTTAGTGGGGTTCATGGCGACCTGGTTCTTGGCAGCATCGCCGATGAGACGCTCGGTGTCCGTGAACGCCACATAGGAGGGGGTGGTGCGGTTCCCCTGGTCATTCGCTATGATCTCTACCCGGTCGTGCTGCCATACTCCCACGCACGAGTAGGTCGTGCCGAGATCATTCCAATAGCCGGACCCTCGCCTTTCGCCATCAAAGAGTAGTAGATCAAAGAATATGGAGAAGAAAAGAAGCGGTTTTGGAAGAAAGAGAGAGATTAACGATGGAAAAGAGAACCCTGCGAGCCCGTAGGAGACGAAGCTTTCTTGCACACTGGAAGTCCTGGAGGAGACGAGGAAGGGACGACGGGTCCTTTTATAGGGAGTAGAGATCAAGAGGTCCTTATTTCGGGAACCTTCTGTTGGAACATGTGGACTGTCGGATTAGCGTTAGATCTATGATTCTACTATTGGAACCTGGGAAGGTGGTCGATGCTTCGCCCACTAACTGGGTGTTTCCAGAATCCTCTGGCGAAGCCAGGAACGCTCTTTCCCGCTTCTCGTCACCTTCTCGTTTGGATCTTTAACGCCAAACAGCGTTTATGTGACGCCCGTGTAAGGTGGGCACAACCAAAGCACCGGCTTGGGCTACCATCGCGGAAGCAGCACGTGTAAATCATCATACTTTGCTGTTCGATACTGGACAGCTATTTCATGCACGGCAGGGGCCAACCACTGGACGTTTAGGATTCCTCTTCTTTCTGATATTGAATAAACCCCAGAAGATATTCAACCAGGGACCAACTATTGGACGGTTAGGATTCCTCAATTGTATTGGAGCATAGCTACTGCTTATCTTGGACGACCCAGATCAAACCTCTGAAAATTGAAAGCTTGAGAGCTTCACTGCGCCTTTTTTTTTTTCAAAAACAAAAAAAAAGACATCACGTTGATGATCTGAAAAAAAAAAGAGAAACAGGAGAGATGAAACTACTTTTGATGAAATATAAATTTAGACTTGGGTAATTAAGATAAGCCTCCCTCTCTTCTTCTCCTTCCCCCTTTTTTTTTTTTTTTTGATAAGCTCTCTCTTTTTTTCTTGACAACAATATATAAATTTAAATTAAAAAACGAGGATGCGCCAGGAGTCGACTCGGTGATGGTCTTTCATAATCGACGGAATGTCCGAAACTTGTAGCGGATTCACACCGAGACGACAGCATGTGCCTTCATTGCCCTGCTTCAGAAAAATCAAAACACAAAACGGACGGATAACGGTAAGAACAAATCCCCGTGCCTCCTCCCTCCCTCCCTCCCTCCCTCATCCCTTTCCCACCCTTGTGAATCCCTAACCTCTCCGATCCACCGAAGCCCTAATCATGGCCAAAACTATATTCTCCTATTCCTTCTCTTTCCTCCCTCGCCCCTACCTCCCCTCCCCTCCCCTCCCCCGCCATGGCCGTCCCGTGCTCCCCCTCGACAGGCCTCGGCGGCTAGACACCAGCGTCGAGCTGAGCTTCCAGGAGATTCCGCCTCCCGACGGCCTCGATTCCTTCGTCGATTTCCCTGGGATTGTTTCCCGAGTGGAGGGTCTCCTGTAAATGCTCGCCGATGCGGCCGTGGCTGCTGATCCTTCTTCCACGGGAGCTGATGCTACCAAGACGGCTCAGAAGAACGGGGTATGGTTCGGGTTCATCTCGGACGCCATGGAAGTAGTTCTTAAGGTATCTCATTCTCTTTTCTCTTTGGAAATTCTGAGAATTTTGAGATTTCTTGAAAAATCTGTTGCTTCCAAGACTTCCAACTTCGTGGGAAGAAGGAATTTTATTATTTTTTCCGTGGAAAGAATTTTACTATTTTTTCAGTTTGCTAGAAATCAAATGTAGGTCTTACCATATTCTAGCGCTCCCATGGGCATCATGGTATGTTGAATTATCAATTGTTTTGGGTGTTTTTAGTTGATATTGGAAGGATGAGCTATGGATAGTTGTAGACATAAGCACCATTACTACCAGTTCATCTTGGCTCTCTTAGTGGATGTACGTTAGAAAAGCAGGGGCTTTTGTATCATAGCATGATTACTTTTTATAGTTATTCGTTAGTTCTCACTGATTCCGTGCATGCATTCATGTGTCTGTGATTCTATGTTTGATCAGAGAAGGATTCATTAGTGTAACTGTTCATTCTCAACTGCTCCAAGTGTGTTCACAGGTGCTTTGACAGTTCCATTTGTATCCATGTGATGATAATTGCTCATTTATGGAACATACTTTGTATTTGTTCGTGCATTTGATTATGTTTGTATTAACTATGTTCTTAGAGGAAATTATGTTAATCGACTGGATGAAAGCTTCGTGGTTGTGAAGGTATGCCACACGTTCTAAACATGCTAGTCATTGCTCATGTTGTAATAGAAGGTTTGACCTACAACTGCATTCTCGTGCGTTCTCTGGCTTTTCCATTGTAGCATCATGTTCACAACACTAACGTTAGATCAGATTATTGGTCCATCAGAGAGCAGTGAAGATATGCAGGATAAATTACTGATATGTATATGTAGCATCAAATAAAAAGCTAATATGATACATTTGCTTGTTCCAGGTGCTAAAAGATGGCCTTACAGCAGTACATGTGCCATATGCTTTTGGTTTTGCAATCATCTTGCTCACTGTTATTGTTAAGGTGGCAACATTTCCATTGACAAAGAAACATGTGAATAATCATACCGCTATACTCATGTAAATTGGAATGGTTATTCATTGCTTCTTTGTTAGTTTCTACACATCTTATCTGTTATATCGTAAACTATTGGGGAAGGAAAAAAAGTGGTATCCTGAGTGCAAGTGGTGATCTTCTTGATGTACTAGCTTTTTGCTAATTTTGCCAATGCTTGTTTTAGCTAAGCATGATAAGAAGACCTTTAATGCAATGCGTATCACCTGCAAAGGTCAATCCTATTATGTTTCTTCTGGTAATTTACTTATATATACGTTGTTGTTTACCTTTACAAACTTGTTTGTCATTACATCCCACTTCTCAAACTGTAACAAGTTATTGTCATGCAAATAACTATTATGACAACCTTTTAAAAAAAAAAAAAAAAAAATTCAGCCAAAGATCAAGGCAATACAGGAGAGATATGCAGGCAATCAGGTTTACACTGAGTTCTTAGCAAATTTGATTTGTTTTTGAAACAAAGAAAATGAAGGGCATAAGTTTACAATATATTTTGGTAACTAACCTGAATCCGTTTTCCCACTTTTTAGGGTAAAACTTGGTCTAAAATTTTCTACCATATCCTTTGATTCATGTGCAATTATATCTGCTGCCACTGTAATTTTTATGTTATGGCTGCTCTTCTGTCTTCATTAGGAAAGAATACAACCAGAGACAGGCCATTTAGATAGGCAAGCTGGGGTGAATCCATTGCCAGGTTTGTGCATAATTATCTATTTTCCTGCTGGATTGCGCTCTCCTGGTAGCATTATGCTATCTAGATTCAGTAGTGCATTAGTATCTGGAAACTTCATGTAATTGCTGATGTGGTTCAACTTATATAGCATTCTGAGGTATCTCTGACATAACATATGAAATGTTACATCCCTCTGCCTTGTTGACTATCGAGGTTGCTTGCTTATCATTGCTGATTTGTAGAGAGGGCCTCAAGCAAATCCTGCTGGTGCCTTTCTCAAATTAAGGTGTTTATTAAGAACAAATGGGGTGCATGGTCTCAGCTGAAACATCGTAGCATGTGTAAAAAATGCATGTGCCTTATGAAGAAAAGATGTGTTCCTCACTTTGCACTTGAATCTTTCCCTAATAAGTCTTAGTCAATGATTTCTTAGCACTCATAATGTCTCCAACTATCTCTGACATCTTATACTCTCCTCATTACTGTTTATACTTGCACATTAAGAAGAGAATATATTAAGCTTTAGTAAAATTCACAAAGTATGTTATCTTGACATCTTTAAATGAAAGTGATTGATTTATCTAAGGTAGAACTGTGACAGGACTGAAGCCTGAAAGCACTTAAATAGAGATTACATTTTCATATTTTGACTTGGCTTGTTTGAAGTCTATGATATCAGTACACAGAAAGTTTTTTTTTCCTGATGATTTCTTCTGCTTCTCTTTCCTTCTGCTAGCGTTGTAACAGATTTTTCAAATTCTGATCATTTATCAAACTTATGATGGAATTGATTTAAAAATGGTATCTATATTCTTCTGTTTTTAAACCTCTGTTTTGTATTTTTCAGCATTCATTTTTTGAGCATATTTTGGTTTTTTTGTAGTTTATGTTTTTAGTCCAACTCAAGTTACTGAAAGTTTTCCCTGTATGCAAGTCTGATGGAAGGGTTGCTGGACTTGGGGGACTCGGTTTCGCTGGTTTACAAGCTTAAGCCCATAAGCATGGCCACGAGATGGTCCAGAACCTCCTCTGAACATGGAATTCCAAGCAACAGCGGGCAAATTTAGTGGTCCCAAAAGCCAAAGGTAGACTAAATTCTCTGCATCTTTTACCATGGACGCCTATTCTTGTTTGAGATCAGGATTCGATGTGAAGACTCCTTATATGTCAACCTATGTTTATTAAAGATGTCCATGAAAATGCATGTGGAGAGGAAGATTGACATAAAATATTCAATTATGTCTAACATGAAATAAAATATAGTTTCAAGGGTCATCCAGTTTGAAAAACCAGAGTGATAGCTTTTATATCTTAGTTCTATATAAAAAAATAAGACCGTGCAATTTTGGTAGGAAGATATGATGAAGCTCTGTACTACATGTGAAAGGCAATCTTGAACTTCTTGCTTTAAATATTGATTTATTTTGTGTAAAAATTAATAATCTAACTAAGATAGATTTTCATTTAGTTGGAATGATTAAATATAACCCTTTTTATTCAACAAAGGCAGGCAGACATTAAAAAGTACATCTTATGAATGGAAATGAAGAAACATGATTTCACAAGTTAACAACCTCAAATATTGGACCTTTCATGACAAAGTAACACACCCTTAATTCTTGAAAAAGAACATGGCCTGCGTTTTAATGCAAGAAGCTAACTGATGGTGCATAAAATCTAAAAACCAATCTCATGAATAGAAAAAACATGTTAGTTAATGCCACAAAATTATAGTTAAAATTACATGTCATAAGAATTTGTTTGAGAATGCGCTGCAGCCATCTTATTGGAATAGCTTAAGGTTCGAAGCTAACAATTGCAAAGCTATAAATTTAGAATGGTAGCTTTTTGATTGCTGTCATCATCTTCTGCATCTTCTCAACCCAAGAGAACTGAGCTGCTAAGTTTTGTCCTACCAAAGACAGAGCTAGCTGCCCAGATTTCGGCACTGCTGAGAGGGATAATGACTCCTTGTCCTCGTTAAGAAACACGAACAACCTAATATTTACTGACTCTTTTTTTGAATACCCCCTAACTCCTTCGCAATTAAACATAAAGAAGCTCTTTCAATTTAAACACACAGTTTAACTATCAGAATAATTTCACCCATCCACAGAAGAAAGCCTCTAGACCTACTTACTTGGACTTAAAGCTCAATATTACTATTTCAAGTATTTATTAGATGGGTTTAAATTGTTCTACGTTGGACCAAGGTCAATTACAATTCTCAACTTAATTTTGCATGCAGCTAACACATAGTATGCTTGAATGATGTATGCAAACAAATATTGGTATGTGAAATCCAACTGTTTAAAGGATCAACATATTACATCAATTTGAAATTGGTACCATATCACCTTGATCTATAACATAAAAGACTTTTTTTACTGCTAACTTGACTTTTAAGCCAATTGATGCTGGATTTGGGGATTCCTGCTCCTGCTGTGACTAATTTATTGTGCTGCAAGCAAATGTAGTGATTAGAATAATATGAATATGCTCATATAAATACCTATTCAAACTAGTTGAATACAATGTCTTCTTAGAAAATGCAGTTAATTGCCTGCACTTCTATCAGTAAAAACAATCAGGAACCTCAACTTCTAGATTGCTTTTAAAAAAATAAAGATCTCGATTAAAACTTCTTAGCCAAATAATGTGTTCCATGAAAGCTATCCTCATAATTTGCAGATAGCAAGTTCAGTTCAATGAGCAATTGCACATGAGAGAGCATAGCTGTTGCAGTTCCAGTTTGATCAAAAATTTGCATTATTTTTGAAGTTAAAAATAAATTACTATTGTTGCAAGAAAATATATTGCCTTCTCCAATATTGAAGACAAGGACTGAATCAAGAAGAGCTTTGCTTAACGAAGCAAGTTTAGGAGTTGGCATTAAATACCAGATATAATGAGGTGTTAGATGTATAGGGACGTGAATGTCAAAGTTGCAATCCATGGAAGCTATTGCTTGGTTTAAACTAATATCGGCAATCCATATCCCGCAAGTGAAATAAGCTACACTGGGGGTTCAATAATATTTACGTACTTGAATGGCCATGAATCGGCGACATTGTCGGCAAAATTTACCGACTACATTTGCAGCCCCATGAAAACATTAAAATTAGAAGAGATCAAATGTAATATATGCCTTTCTTGATCCCTCGCCGCCTCCTTCACTCGGCCGAGCTCCACAGTCTCTTTTTACAGCCCCCGAGTGCATCCGCTTCAAAGCCATTTTCTTTTCGACTCCTCCACGCCCTTCCGGTCCCGAGAGGAAGCTTTGCTCCGCCGTCCTTCCTCCTTTCATGGCCTCGACGAGCCAGGCAAGCTTACTCCTCCACAAACAACTCAGAGGTATGGGGATTCGATCTCCTTTGTTGCGTTCTTTCTCGGTTCTTCCACTGATTTCTTGAATCACGGCCTCCGGAAGCGGATCGATGGTCGCTAAATATCTTTTTTTTTTTTTTTTGTCTTTGGCCCAGATCTCAGCAAGAATCCGGTGGACGGCTTCTCCGCTGGCCTCGTCGACGATAATAACATCTTTGAGTGGAGCGTCACCATCATCGGCCCTCCGGACACACTCTAGTGAGTAAATTTGTTGGCTTTTTTCGGTTTTGAAATGGTTTTTTTTTCATTCTCTGTGGTTCGTGGTATCTTGGGCTTCGATACTGGAATCCCTTCTTGTCTGCTCGGGTTTTTATGTGATTGATTGGAGTTTACATGGTTTAATCGTGCAAATACGAGGGAAAATGTTTCTTCCCTTAAAGGCTGCTTTCTTTATTGAGATTCGTTATTCTCCTTAAATCCATTTGTGTGCATCGTCGTACTTTATTTGTATGGGAGATTTTTGTGGTTCTAGTGCTTGAAGTATCTTATTTTCTTGAATTGAGATTCGTTATTCTCCTTAAATCCATTTGTGTGCATCGTCGTACTTTATTTGTATGGGAGATTTTTGTGGTTCTAGTGCTTGAAGTATCTTATTTTCTTGAATTTACCGGAAACTTTCCCATTTCTTGGTATATGTTGGAGAATTGTTTATGATTCACTAAATTTGGCATTCATATTTTGCAATTTATGCTCATGTTAATTATTAATTGCGGTCATTGGTTCAGGATCATGCAAAAGCTACAAAATCAGAAGTGTCAAATTTCAATATTAAATTATTAACATCTGCTTTTATGTTCATATCTTTAACTGAGATCTTGTACTCAGAAGATGGTTATTTAGAATCTTTTTCAGAAATTACTAAATCATGGTATTATATTTGTTAAATTGTCCATGTTACCCTCAATTTGTTAGCATTTCCTGATGTGCTGTTTTAGACACATGGTCCAACAAAAATTATGTGCCTTTATAGTTATTTGCATACAGAATGCTTGTATCTTCCAACTTTTGTGAGATTATTATAGATTTCACCATTTTCTTTTCAGTGATCTTGATTGGCCAATCCTTGTGTTGTAGTGAAGGAGGTTATTTCAATGCTATCATGAGCTTTCCATCAAATTATCCTAACAGCCCCCCTACAGTTAGATTTATATCAGAGATGTGGCATCCAAATGGTCAGTTACATATGCTTGTCTAAGTGTTTTATGTCCAGGTTATATTTATTATGAAAAAGCAATGTTTGAAAATTAATTGATCGGGACTTATCTCTCAGTATATCCGGATGGTCGAGTTTGCATTTCAATTCTTCATGCTCCTGGGGAAGACCCTAATGGCTATGAGCTTGCAAGTGAGCGTTGGTCGCCTGTCCACACAGTATGTTCTTGATATTATGTTCTCTCTCTTTTCTTGCTTTTCGAGTTAATTTACTCTTTTCATAGTTTCATCTCTTATCATGAGTATCATGAGTACTTTTTAACAAATATTTTCCCAGATAAAATATGCTTTGCCTACTGCACGAAATTCGAAAGTTAGCCATTGAATGTTAAACTTCATCAAATACGATTGATGGTTCTTGATGATTTTGCACAATCTACAACATCCTTAAAAGTGTTTGCTGTGAGAAACACATGACCAACTAGGAATTCACTTTATGATAGGTGTTTTGATGATTGTCATGATAAACTACAGTTCTGCTCATTACTGTGTGTGTTGGGAAGCATTGCTCTCAATGATTTTATCCTATTGTTCCATCTCATATACATAATACAGGAGCCAATTAGATGTTAAATTCAATTTGGTTGCAATTTGGCATTAGTGTTTTGTCAATATCTTGATTCTTTTATAAGTCATTTCGTCATTAGTAATGTTTGTCATGAGGACATATTTTTATCTGTTTGCATGAATCACCTAGGTGGTGGTTTGGTTTGACTATCTTGATTGGGGACTTTCTAGGGATATATCAGTTTCTTCTGTAATAGTGAACACGAAAGACTTATTGATGTGTAAATCCAGAACAGTGCTTGCTAAAGGAGCAAGTTTTCCAATTTGGAAAGTGAATATTGTTCTCTTTTTTGGTGCTTTTTGTTTCTCTCTCTTTTTCCTCAATCTAGTTGCTTTGTTCTTTTCAATTTGTTGAGGAGTGAGATTATCTTTCTTTGTGCTTGGACTGAAAAATATGAAACATATATCTGTTTTTAATGTAGAATGCTCTGAGTGTTTATGGATGCAAGTAATTCTCCCATGATGCAGAAAGTAACAGTTTTACTAGGAGTCGCCAGGGGTCCTTTTTTTTTAAGAGTGTTTTTTCCCTTCTTTTTTTTTCTCAGTGTCATATTACCTTGTCCGGGCACTTCATTGCTTCTTATAAGTGATGTAAATATATTTTTGGAAGGTGAGCTCTTCAAACTTTTCGCTTTTGAGAACAAAATTTAAATTTTTTAAATTGGATCCTTCACATGAAGATTATTGTGAAACTTTTCTTTCTTCTAAAAAATTATCTTCGTATTAATCAATCAAAGTTCCTCATTCACATAAAAAGGGTGAAATAACTAAACTAGTCATGAATCTACATACAACATATGTTTCGAACAGTCAAATGGAGAGTTACGGAAACATAACAGAATTTGAAGAATTGTTGGTTGTTTTGGTACTCTTCATTCCGAGATGGGAAACAAAGGCCTTCAATTTACAGTCTGTGTGAAAGCCTATGTTTTGTGGAAGATCCCCCATGCTTGCTACAGACCATGGGATTCCTGTTGATGCTATAGATTCTACAGAAACATGTTCTTGTAAGCCAAAATTCTGAATTTCAAGTTTAAGGCTTTCTTTATTTGTTTTCACACTCAAGCTCATATATTTTGCTGGTAGGACGGAATCACAGCCATTTGAATTGAAAGCACAGTATGAACCACTATTGGACCTTGTTAAGCAAATATTTGATGGCCTCTGGTTGAGAATTTTCATGTTACTTTTACGATTTTTATTTGGTTTAGTTCAAAATATGCAGGTTGAGAGCATTATATTTATGTATCATTTGATGGTATTACTTAGTTGTCAGGTAAAGAGCTCAAGATGGAAGTTTCAAAGTTCAATCCTGTATACTCTGCATGGAAATTCATGTTGCCTTTACAATTAATATAATTGTAGGATTTTTGTTGAGAGCAAATTGTAATGAACATGTATTGGTTTGCAGGTTGAGAGTATAGTTTTAAGTATCATTTCGATGCTTTCAAGCCCCAATGATGAATCACCTGCAAATATTGAAGCTGCTGTAAGTAAAAGAAATGTTGTACCACTGCTTTCACTGTTTATCTGCAACTTGATTTTCTTTTATCTTCTATGAAATTATCTCTCAACAAATTTACTTGAGGAACTAGGAACTTTAGGGGAAGCCAATTTAGACTAAAAAAGAAAGGAATAAAGTTGAAGTATATGCGGCAGTAATAAAAGATACAGGTTTGCAGGTTGAGAGAATAGTTTTAAGTATCATTTCCATGCTTTCAAGCCCCAATGATGAATCACCTGCAAATATTGAAGCTGCTCTAAGTAAAAGAAATGTTGTACCACTGCTTTCACTGTTTATCTTCAACTTGATTTTCTTTTATCTTCTATGAAATTATCTCTCAACAAATTTACTTGAGGAACTAGGAACTTTAGGGGAAGCCAATTTAGACTAAAAAAGAAAGGAATAAAGTTGAAGTATATGCGGCAGTATAAAAGATACAGGTTATTATATCTTTATGCACATTGAATATATCAGGAAAAATTATATGTTTTCTTTAGGTGGATTCTTTTACTGTGGATTTTTGTAAAACGAATGGTTGTAGTTTTCTTAGTCAGTTGACTTGTAAGGTTCTAATTTTAATATGATGTGTTTTCTTTAAAAAATATCCTTGAGTGTCTATGTTCTTCATTCTTTTGTGAGAAACCTACTATTAGGATCTTGAAATTTGAGTTGGATCTGAATAAATAAGTGAGAGTATTAACTGTGAAGATGTTGGTATTATCAAGTGCATCTACATTATATTCTTAAATATATCGAAGTAACTTATTTATTTTGAGTGGAAACAATTTAAATCTCTCAAATCTTTGAAAATATATCTCTCAAATTGAGCAAACCTTTTTTGTGCTAGGATTTAGGGATTCAACCATATAGCAGATATTAATTTGGTCCTCATAAATTAGTGGATGCTACACTCTAGGAATTGCATATCTGTGACTAGGCCAAGGAAAGAATCTGTAATTACCTAGGCTATAGCTCATGTGCGTCTGAAGAGAAATATAGAGTTGTCTTCTCAACTCTTCTCTCTCTCTCTCTATCACACACACACACACACACACACACACACACACACACAGTGGTTCTTGATATTCGGCAGGGGAAGGGTGTTCATTCTATATATTTGATGTATGAACTGGGGGTATGCTTTATCATGTTTTATGTTGCTGATTTAATTTATTGGGATGTTAATACAATTCCTTAGCTTTTAGATGTGTTATATTCTTAACATGTGCAGTGCTAGATATGATGATGGTTTTTAAGTACACACTATAAATCCTCCGGTATGACTTGAAACAGATGAAGCTATAGCAGGATATATGAGGGCATAGGGATTCCCTTGTCCCATTTTCAAGCTTGTCCATCTTCTTCTTTTTTCTTCTTCTTCTTTTTGTAGAGAACTTTGTCCCTGTCTTCACAAGTGTTATCCTAACATTCTTATGAAGTATAAAAATTAAAATATTTTTTGAAGATTGTGATGAATATTAGGTGGGCTTAGCCAATTATTTGACATTTTATGAGAACCAGCAGACTGATCGGTGTATTTTCAGCAAGGTTGGGTTCTGGAATTTACTTCTTTATTGCCCTCAGAGAGAATAGCCCATCTTGGACTAATTCTATTTTGGTTAGTGTACAATAAAGGGTCATGGATGCCAATCTTCAGAGCTTCAGCACTTATTTAAAACATCTCGAGTTGGAGATTATAACTGGGAATGTTGGGCTAAGAATCAAAGAAATGATTGTTTGGTGCTCATAATGGAGAGAAAACTTGGTCCATCATTGTGGTTTAGAGGGAGGTCTTTGGGGGTGTAGTAGAGGATTTGGAATTCAAAGATGTGAAGGAAAATGGATTTGTTGAAAATAAGGTACTTTGATAACAGAATTGGTTAGCAGTTCAAGAGGGAGTGATCTGGATGAGGGAGGGAATGGCAATATGGTGCTATGTACTTCATTAGGTTGCAAGTGGAGGGCCAAATTCTCTGGAAAGATTTGAGATGGATGAAAGTTGGAGGAAGAGGTTGCACAAAGGGAAATTGTGGCTCTCTGGAGTCTAGTTCGCTGAACGAAGTGTAACCAGATGAAATCCTGAATTTTTTAGTTTTGGTGAATAGAGATTGTAATCTGATGAGGTGAGAGTTCCAAGACAACGGATGTCCAGATGGTGCTTTGTCCAATATATGGTAAGAAAGCACTAGGATCAAATATATTCGTTTGCTTTCTATCCAAGATTTTGAGACATCATTCGGAATTTGATGACAAAAAGGTTATTTAAGATATTTCAGCCAGAACAATATATTGAGCAAGCAGTAATATAGGTCATAAGACAACACACGGGCAATTAGACTACAATCAATTTGTAGTTGTGATCCAGCAGTATCAAATTTTAAAGTAGACTGGAGTAAACTACATCCTAGTGAGTTGCTTGTCAAATTTTTCTGATTTTCGACATTATATGAAGAAGTATATTTTTAAACCTTTTTGGGAAGGCCGGGAAAAGTGAATGAGTTGACAATTTGTTACCTTCTATTGAAATAAGAACGGTTAAAGCAGCTAAAAGGTTTATGAAGTCTTACATGTCATTCCGGTCTGCCTTGGATTCTTCCTGATGTCTTGCTGTATAGACAGCCAATATACGTTTTTCTTGTGTTGTTGTTCCTATCAGTCCTTATCTACCCAATATCCCTGTTAGCTATATATACGAGAAGGACTAAATTTGTTGACAAGGTGTATAAATGGACTATTAAGGGCATATAACCTTTTATGAGATTGACCAAAGAGTGATGACTCCATTTGGTCTTCGGCACCAATGTGAGATTAATCATCAAATATCTCCTATATTCTGGAAAAAAGAAAAAATAAATCCTCTGAAGCGCAAGTAACAATGTGTGCCTGCACATTATTTAATCCATGTATTCAGCTCTTCTTTGATTAGAATACCTCACAATAAGTTGGTAGGGTATGCATTAGATATCTTTGCAATATCTATTTTTTACGTGACCATTTCTTGATGGCTCCAATTAAAGAATTCTTGACGACATGGATCGTGATTATCCTTGTTTTCTATGTTCAATTTTTGGGTCAGCACAATTGGTGAGTTTTGAAGAGAACTTTGCTTTGACACAAATCTCTTCTAATTGCCAACTGCAGAAGGAATGGAGAGAAAGAAGGGACGAATTCAAGAAAAAGGTCAGTCGCATCGTTAGACGATCACAGGAAATGCTTTGAGAGCTTTAAAAGCTGGCCTCGTGGAGATCTTCGCGAGCAACAGCTTCAGACCTGTTTTGCTGAAAAACTATATCTATGGAAAGGGTCGTTGATATGCTAGGTAAAAGAGCATCATTATCTTTTGTTGGGTCACTTGTAGTGTTCGTCATTGTCATTGTCCCCAACTCGTTTGCGTCATAAGAAACAGCGTGATACGGATGTTTTCAACTTTTTTAACGCAACCTGGGTGTCTCTATATTTTGTCATATTTCAAAGCCTGGTTTCACTCGTTAAGTTTCTGGTTTCATCGTTTCCTTTTATTTATCAAGAATATTTTCCCCATTTATGAAGCCAACCCTGTTTTAGTAGTCGATTAGAAAATTTGTGCTCTTGATGACGTTGTTAGGGTCAAGAAATGCGGTTCATCGTTAAATTTAATGTTTTTCTTAAGAATGCAAGTATGCATTCATGGTCGCACATCGTTTCATTTCTGAAGTGTAGATGCTTGGTACATCAAATATGATTGCTTCCTCCTCGTACTTGTGCGTACCATTATTTTTCCTCCGTGAATTTCTTAGTTTTATCATTATCCCTTTCGCTTGTGGGATTTACCCATTTTAAACGGCCATTGCTAGATTTTCCTACTCATTTTTTTCAGAACGTTGGAACTAAATCTAGATCGGAATTCTCCTTCATGCGCTTAATGCCTTGTCAGCCGGCCGGTGGTGGTACGTATCAGACAGAAGTTCCAACTGATGGACCTCTCTGTGATTTGAACTTGGACTCCCGCAGTCGGCCTCAATTTGTATACGGGGATTGCAACTTAGCTTGCGTAAATTATGTACCAGATACGGATGTCGAAGCGCAGGGTCGTCCGAGATTGTTCAAGGACCGGAGCAGTCCAACTCCTAGACCTAAATGGCTCTATGGTATATTACGTATTGCTTTAGAATCCCTAAGATCATAATGATCATACGGATAAGTACGTTTGTAAGTAGGACTTGTACTGCTGCAAATTGCTTGTTCAAACCTTTTCTCCCAAGATGGTTGATGGGCAAACCACCAAAGCAGAAAGTATAAATCTCATAGGATCTTTACTAAAAAGAAAAAAGAAAAAGAAAATGGTGCAATTTAATTAGTACTCAAAGCTTATTTAATATCCTCACAAATTACTCGTGAATGGAACGCCAGCGAGTCTCCATTAGTTGTGACCTCAAAGGTCATAACATTTCTTTTTTTTTTTTTTTTTGGGTAATCCATAACATTCTATTTGCATGACGTAATTATTAGGGAATATAAAGCGGTGGTGGGCTCAATGAGAGATGTTATTTATGGACGCGGCTCCACCACAAAGCTTCCCAGGCGCACGACGATGCCGTCGATGTCCCGAACGTAGCCGACCTTCTGCCCCCAAACTTTGTCTTCGGGCGGGTTCACCGGAATGGCTCCGTTCTCCACAGCCCTCCTGTAGGCCGCATCTACGTCGGCATAAGCGAAGGACACTTCCACGGGGCCCCTCTCCCATCCCCCGGCCGGAGTCTGGACCTCTCCCGTCAAGCCATCGGTCTCCCTCTGGTGCACCGGCGTGAAGGCGATCGTCGTCTGCCCGCTATCCAACTCGCCCCATCTAAAACCAATTGCACCACCATTAGAATATAATTTTTAGAACAGAAGAGAGTAGAATTAAGGGAGGGGTGGACGGACTTGTGGGACTCGTCGAGGCGACGGACGCTGTAGCCGAAGGCGTTGGAGTAGAAGGCCACCGATTTGGCGACGTCTTTGACGTAGACGACGGTGTAGGCAAAGGCTGGGCTTGGATTTGGAGCCATATGCCAATTTCTCGCCCACTCACTTGCTCTTATATATCTTTTTCACCGTCTCTTTTTTTGGCTGCCGGTCGGTTGAGGATGAGAGGGGATATCCATGCAAGTACCGGGTGAGAAGCTTTCTTATATATGGAAGGCGCACGGCTAGGTTTCAGCGAGTGAGGGACGAATGGGACAAGGAACAAGAGGGAGGTGGCGGATATGCATGCTATGTCGTCCCTCTAGCCTCCACGTCTGCTGAAGGAGCGGGCTTCCTTTTGGCTTTGCTCGGAGTTGGTTGATGGGGTTCTCAAGGTACAAGCAAGCTACTCTATTCAGTGCAACTCCAAGGTGGTCTCTTTGTGCAGGTATTGTAGGAAGTGTTTTACCACACTAAATATTTTTTAAATTTTTTTTTATCAAATTAATATAGATTTAAATTTATTTATCAAACTAATGTAAAAAAAATAAATATTATTTGAAATAATATTTTTATAGAAAAAAATATCATTCAAAATGATATTTTTTGACCTACTCAGCAGCCCCTCCATAGCCTAGTAGAATAAAAAAAAATGCAGAAAACATCATTTAGAACGATGTTTTTGAAAATACCATTGATAATGGTACTTTTGAAAATGCCATTCAAAATAGCGCTTTCAAAAACGTCATTCTGAATGGTGCTTTTGAAAATACCATTCAGAATGACGTTTTCAAGTCATTATATATATATATATATATAAAATATCCGATCCTACCTGTGCCTCCTTCTTCCCAATGACTCTGCCGACGCCGACTCCCTTCTATCCGACGCCCTGCCATCGGTAAGCCGCTGTGCCCTCCCCCTCTCTCCTCTTCCTCCCACGGCCCTCTCTTCCTTCTCTCTCCCCCTCCCCTTCTTCCTCTCTTCCCCCCACCCCCGGCCGCCCGCCCCCCTCCAGCACCTCTTCCTTCTCTCTCTCTCCTTGCTCCCCTCCCCCCACCTCGGCCCTCTCTTCCTTCTCTCTCTCTCTGCCCCCTCCCCTCCCACCCACCCCTCGTCCCTCTTCCTTCTCTCTCCCCCTCGCCCTGGCCCTCTCTTTCCAGTCGACGCCCCCTCCCCCTACTCCCCCCACCCCTTTTCCTTCTCTCTCTCTCCCCCCTGGCTCTTTCTATCATCTCTTTCTTTCTTCTCCTTTCAGCTAATGTATTTGCATCGGGCTCGGTTAGGGGCAGTTTCCAGCCCAGCCCAGCTCGTTTATAATGCTATTCGAGACTTTGATAGGTGGTTGATTTAAAAATTTTAAATATATTACATTATATAGAATCATAAACCCATCTTTTGATTAATGTACGTATTCTACGCCATCCATACATTTATATATTTTTGTACGGATAAGAGAATTATGTATATTGATCAATTGACTATCCAGTTTAGACAGTTTGAAAATTATAATTAATTCTCTAGATAATTATAGTAATCAAACGATATGCAGAGGGTTCGAGAGAAATTTCGTATAGCATTTTTCTTTAGTTCTTTTCATACATCTTCAGCCGTATGGGAAGAACTAAGGAGAAATACTGTCGAAATTTTTTTCGATCCCTATTGTGTATCATTTGATTATTGTAATTACCTATAGAATTAATATAATTTCTGAATGGAATAAGACCTATCTATACCTATTAGTTGATGATAGGATATATTTATTATGTAAGCTATTGTATTAAAATAATTATTAATACTAAATATTTTGATTTTGATATTGTCATAGAATTTTTTGAGAAAATGATCAGTGCTCAGATTCGTATACTATTGTATTATGATGACATAATAAAATATGACAAAAATAGCATACAGTACAGTCAGCCTGCGAGTTGGATGGTTTGGCCGTCTTCATCATTATCACGTCAAAAATTATTAGACCCTTTATACAGTGGTATTCTTATAGATAGAGAAAAATATGAAATCAAATTGAGATAGAGATCTTTTAATTTATCGAGATAGTTAATGCAGAGTAAGTATATCTTAGTTTCAATTAATAATGATGAAGATGTCTAAAAAATATTGATATTTTTTTTAAAATTTTTAAAATATCGATATATTGAATTATATATTGAAAAGAAAGATGTATTCTTTACTAAAAATACTACTCAAATGATAGTACCGAGGTTTGGGTATTTTAGTAGGCTTTTAACCTAAGAGGGCAATACTCTTGGACCTTCTTCGCCTTTCATAAGTCCTATGGTGCGAACCTTTGGTGTTGATGTCATGTTTGCAGAACAACATTCTAATACTGTTGGCCTTAATTATCTAATTATTTAAAGTCTTATAGTAATTTCTCCTATGATGACTTCTCCTATGGTAGAAGTAGCAGTAAGTACAGGATACGACACTCAAATAGGGGATGATAATTATGTCAGCACTGGAATAAATTCTAATAATCAAGATTTTGAGTCAGATGAGAATGAGGCTGAAGAAGAATAGCTTGATGAGGACAGTAATAATGATGAAGATGAAGATAGTGACTGTTGGGTATAAAATACCCACGGTCGAAATCGACAGCAGAGCAGCTTCGCCCGGACTCCTACGGGAACCGGGCTCCACCATCGACAGCAAAACGGCTTCGCCCGGACTCCTACGGGAGCCGGGCTCCATCATCGACAGCAGAACAGCTTCGCCCGGACTCCTACGGGAGCCGAGCTCCACCATCGACAGCAGAACGGCTCCGCCCGGACTCCTACGGGAGCCGGGCTCCATCATCGACGACAGAACAGCTTCGCCCGGACTCCTACGGGAGCCGGGCTCCACCATCGATAGCAGAACGGCTTCGCCCAGACTCCTACGGGAGCCGGGCTCCTTCATCGACGACAGAACAGCTTCGCCCGGACTCCTACGGGAGCCGGGCTCCACCATTGACAGCAGGACGGCTCCATCCGGATCCCTACGGGAGCCAGGTTCCACCCGGACTCCTACGGGAGCCAAGCTCCGACCTCAGTATCAGCTACTGGAGCCGGACTCCATCCACGACCTCGACCGAAAGGGGGACTCCTCCCGGACTCCTACAAAGGCCGAACTCCGACCACTATCGAGCCTCGATCAACAGATCCGCTTCCCTTCGCAGATCACGATAACAACCATGATCCTGTTCCACTTCCCGTAGCGGATTTCGTGCGGCTCCATCACCCCCTGCGGCGGACCCATTACTCTCTGACAGGCTGTGTCAACAGCTATGATGCTGCTCCGCTCCCTGCGGCAGGTGCTGCACGATCCCACTACTCGCTGACAACTAGCGGCAACGGACGCCGCTCCACTACCTGCAACAGGCCCTACGTGGCGGGCTATGACGATGGCCACGTGTCTGCTCCACTATCTTTCGCAATCAATTCCCCTGACCATGGGCGGCCCACTACCAGGCGGTTACAAACGTCGCCATCAATCCGTTGCCTCCTCCGCCTATAAAAGGGAGATCCAGATACGTTATTCTTTAAGCTCCTTTCCCTTATCTCAAAACTCTGCTAAATTCTCCGTTCGAGCACTCCATTCTTGTTGAGGCAGAGAACTGACTTGAGCGTCGGAGGGTCTTGCCGGAGCAACCCCACCTCCGGTTTAGACTTCCCTTGCAGGTTCCGGCGGCGACCGCGGCTTCCCCGACTCCAGCTTCTCCGGCGCAAGCGAATTTTTGCACCAACAGGATTGGCGTTAGAGGAAGGGCGGCGTGCCTTCGCAGCACCCTTGTTCTTGAAGGAGCGCTCAACGGACCCGCTTCCAGCCATCTTTTTCGGCACCCAATTCTCTTTTCCCCGTCCGATGCCCTCTCGCGAGGTTTCTGTACGACTACCTTCGGCTCTGGTCGCCGACAAAGGGTGGCCAGGCAATCAGTCCCAGCCGGATTCCGTCAATGTCATCTCGGGGGAATCCCGGCAGGTGGCAATCAACACATCAGCTGCGCCCCTCAAGCGGCAAAAAGTTGAAGAACCCATAGCCTTCACTGAAGAAGACGCCCAGGGAGTCCAATTCCCTCATAACGATGCGGTCGTAGTTTCCTTGAACATAGCAAATTATGACGTCCGTCGCATTCTTGTCGACAACGGAAGTTCGGCCGACATCTTATTCTACAGTGCCTTTTCGAGAATGGCCACTCTTGGCGATCATTTAAGGTCGATTTGCTCCCCCTTGATAGGGTTTACTGGTGACGCCGTTCCAACGGAAGGAATGATAGCTTTAACTGTGACCGCGGGTCGACATCCAAAGCAGTCCAGAGCCCTGGTGAATTTTCTGGTGGTAAAGGCGCCATCTGCCTACAATGCAATTCTTGGCCGACCCGACCTCAATGCCCTCAGAGCCGTTGTTTCGACCTACCATTTGAAATTGAAGTTCCCCACCGACAAGGAGATCGGAGAAGTCCGGGGAGACCAAGCGCTGGCCAGGCACTGCTACAACATCGCCCTGCAAAGGAGCGATCAAGCGGACCTCTGTCCGGTCGACGGGTTGGATGCGCGCGATGACCTCACTGAAGAGAGGGGCGGTTCGATCGAGGACCTAATACCAATTCCTTTGAATGATGGGAATGCGGAGCATGTGGTGTTAATTGGCTCCAACCTGGAGGAGGGGGTGCGGAAGCATCTCGTGGATTTCCTCCGAAGGAATGCGGACGTTTTCACATGGATCCCGACGGATATGCCGGGGATTGACACAGAGGTCATGGAACATCATCTGGCGGTCGACCCTAAACATCGGCCGACAAAAGAAAAAATCCAGAGTCATGCCCCGGAGAGGCAGAGGGCAATAGCTGAGGAAGTAGATAAACTTCTCAAGGCCAGATTTATCAAGGAGGTCAACTATCCTGAGTGGATCTCCAATGTTGTCTTGGTCAAGAAAGCAAACGGCAGGTGGAGGATGTGCATCGACTTCAAAAAGCTGAATAAGGCTTGCCCAAAAGACAGCTACCCCCTTCCCAGGATCGACCAACTGGTGGACGCTACCTCGGGCCATGAGCTTCTTACTTTTATGGACGCGTTCTCCGGCTATAACCAGATTAGAATGGCATTGAAAGATGAAGAAAAGACAGCTTTTATCACTAATCGCGGCCTTTACTGCTACAGGGTTATGCCGTTCGGCCTCAAGAACGCGGGCGCAACCTATCAACGACTGGTGAACAAAATCTTCAAAGAGCAGATCGGCCGAAACATGGAGGTTTATGTGGACGATATGCTCGTAAAAAGCAGGTCTTTCGGAAATCATGTCACCGACCTCGAGGAGACCTTTGGCGCTCTTCGAAAGTATAGAATGAAGCTGAACCCGACCAAATGCGCCTTTGGGGTAACCTCAGGAAAGTTCCTGGGCTTCATGGTATCGGGGCGCGGGATCGAGGCCAATCCGGAGAAAATTTGCGCCATCCAAAATATGATTGCCCCAAGGTCGATCAAGGAGGTTCAGTGCCTCACGGAAAGAGTTGCGGCTCTTAATCGCTTTGTCGCGAGGTCGGCCGAACGATGTTTGCCCTTCTTTCAAACCCTCAAGCAACCGAAGAACTTCTGTTGGACCTCTGAATGCCAACAGGCATTCAAAGAATTAAAGAGCTACCTTAGCTCGCCCCCACTGCTGGCAAAGCCCGAGCCTAAGGAGGAACTATTTTTGTACCTGGCAGTCTCTCCCACAGCCCTTGCAGCTGTCCTTGTTAAAGAGAAAATGAAAGTCCAGCGACCGGTCTACTACATTAGTCGTGTGTTGAGGGACGCCGAGACCAGGTATACTAAATTCGAAAAACTAACCTACGCCTTGTTGATTGCAGCTCGGAGACTCCGGCCTTACTTTCAAGGGCACACGGTGACGTTACTCACCGACCAACCAATCAAGGCGGTTTTACACCGAGCTGACACCTCTGGGAGAATGGCGAAATGGGCAATCGAGCTCACAGAATTCGACATCAACTACAAACCTAGACCGATAATAAAGACCCAAATATTGGCGGATTTCATAGTAGAATGCACCATCCCCGAGGAGGCCGAACCTGAGCAAAGCAAAATTGACAGCCTGAAGACTCAACCGAACTCCCCCGACGAAGAAGCCGGTTCCTCCGATAGCTTTTGGACCCTCCATGTGGACGGATCTTCCAACATGGCAGGCGCGGAAGCGGGCCTGATCTTGACCAGCCCGGAGGGAGTCGTCGCGGAATACGCTCTGCGTTTCGAATTCTCCGCAACAAACAATGGAGCGTGTTGGGTATAAAACACCCACAGCCGAAACCCTCAACGGAATCGACATCAGTGCAGCTCCGCCCGGACTCCTACGGGAGCCGGGCTCCACCGTCGACAGCAGCGCAGCTCCGCCCGGACTCCTACGGGAGCCGGGCTTCACCGCCGACAGCAGCGCAGCTCCGCCCGGACTCCTACGGGAGTCGGGCTTCACCGCCGACAGTAGTTGCAGCTCCGCCCGGACTCCTACGGGAGCCGGGCTCCACCGCCGACAGCAAGTGCAGTTCCGCCCGGACTCCTACGGGAGCCGGGCTCCACCGTCGGTATCAGAACAGCTCCGCCCGGACTCCTACGGGAGCCGGGCTCCGCTCTCAGTATAAACTGCTGGTAAGCTCCATCCGGACTCCTATCAGAGCCGGACTTCACCCTTAACTTTGATTGCAGCGCAGCTCCGCCCGGACTCCTACGGGAGCCGGGCTTCACCGCCGACAGCAGCGCAGCTCCGCCCGGACTCCTACGGGAGCCGGGCTCCACCGCCGACAGCAGTTGCAGCTCCACCCGGACTCCTACGGGAGCCGGGCTTCACCGCCGACAGCAGCACAGCTCCGCCCGGACTCCTACGGGAGCCGGGCTCCACCGCCGACAGCAGTTGCAGCTCCGCCCGGACTCCTACGAGAGCCGGGCTTCACCGCCGACAGCAGCGCAGCTCCGCCCGGACTCCTACGGGAGCCGGGCTCCACCGCCGACAGCAGTTGCAGCTCCGCCCGGACTCCTACAGGAGCCGGGCTCCACCGCCGACAGCAGCGCAGCTCCGCCCGGACTCCTACGGGAGCCGGGCTTCACCGCCGACAGCAGTTGCAGCTCCGCCCGGACTCCTACGGGAGTCGGACTTCACCGCCGACAGCAGCGCAGCTCCGCCCGGACTCCTATGGGAGTCGGGCTTCACCGCCGACAGCAGCGCAGCTCCGCCCGGACTCCTACGGGAGTCGGGCTCCACCGCCGACAGCAAGTGCAACTCTGCCCGGACTCCTACGGGAGTCGGGTTCCGCAAGCGCAACTCTGCCCGGACTCCTACGGGAGCCGGGCTCCACCGCCGACAGCAAGTGTAGCTCCGTCCGGACTCCTACGGGAGCCGGGCTCCACCGCCGGCATCAGAATAGCTCCGCCCGGACTCCTACGGGAGCCGGGCTCCACTCTCAGTATAAACTGCTGGTAAGCTCCATCCGGACTCCTACCAGAGCCAGACTTCACCCTTAACTTTGAGTGCAGCGCAGCTCTGCCCGGACTCCTACGGGAGCCGGGCTCCACCGACGACAGTGAGTGCAGCTCCGCCCGGACTCCTACGGGAGTCGGGTTCCGCAAGTGCAGCTCCGCCCGGACTCCTACGGGAGCCGGGCTCCGCTCACGACCCCAACCGCCAGGAGGACCTCTCCCGGACCACAACAGAAACCGGGCTCCGGCCGTTGTCGAGCTTCAATCGGCAGATCCACGCCCCCTGACAGGCCCTCAAAACGGCCATGACCCTGCTCCACTCCTGTGGCGGACTCCGCGCAGTATCATCATCCCCTGACAGGCCGCAGTAACCATAGCCACCCTGCTCCACTTCCTGTGGCGGACTCCGCACAGCTCCGCTATCCCCTGGCAGGCCACAGTAACGGCCACGAACCTGCTCCACCTTCTGTGACGGATGCCATGCGATTCTCCTATCCGCTGACAACGGACGCTGCTCCACCCCTCATAACAGATTCCACGTGGCGGGCCGAGGTGATGGCCACGCGTCTGCCCCACTACCTTTCGCAATCAATTCTCCTGACCATGGGCAGCCCACTACCAGGCGGTTATAAACGTCGCCATCAGTCCGTTGCCTCCTCCGCCTATAAAAGGAGGACCCAGATACGTTATTCTTTAAGCTCCTTTTCCTTATCTAAAAACTCTGCTAAATTCTCCGTTCGAGCACTCCATTCTTGTTGAGACAGAGAACTGACTTGAGCGTCGGAGGGTCTTGCCGGAGCAATCCCACCTCCGGTTTAGACTTCCCTTGCAGGTCCCGGCGGCGACCGCGGCTTCCCCGACTCCAGCTTCTCCGACGCAAGTGGATTTTTGCACCAACAGGATTGGCGCTAGAGGAAGGGGCTGTGTCTTCGCAGCACCCTTGTTCTTAAAGGAGTGTTCAACGGAGCCGCCTCCGACCATCTCTCCGTCATCCACTCCTAATCCTCCCCCGCGAGATCGACACTCGATGCCTCCGTGCAGGGCGTCCACCCGGCGGTCCACGGCCTTCGCGGCCAGATCTCAGGCTCCGGCCTCCCCTCCCATTTCTCAGCCTCCTCCTCCTCCCCCTCCGGCGGCGGCGGTCGGCACGGAGCAGTTTGACTTGCTGGCGCAGCAGGTCAAAGGCCTCGTCGAAGCCGTACAAGCAATACAGCAGCAGCAGCCGCAGGCGTCGGCGCATCCGGAGGGGGCATCTCCGGAACGCCAGAACCCGGCGGTGGGGCGGGCCACCTGGGCCAGCCACCCCGTCCTTCCTGGGAAGGCGAATCCGAGGGTAGAGAGCCCTCAATCGGACCACGACTCCACCCCTGGGAGATCCCTGCCCCCGTTCTGCCAAAGGACCCTTGAGACTCGGAGTCGAGAGGACTTCCTGGACCGGAGGCTCCAGGAGATGAACCGGCGGATCGAAGAACTCCGCCATGCGCCTCCCGCTTATGGTGAGGATATCTGCACTGACCCTCTCTTCTCCCAAATGATTATGCAGGAACCGATCCCGCCGAATTTCAAGCTCCCTCAGTTTGAAAGCTACGACGGGACGTCGGACCCGGTTGATCATCTGGAGGCCTTTCGAACGATGATGCTGCTTCACGGTGCTCCCGACGCCATCTTGTGCCGGGCTTTTCCGTCTACTTTGAAGGGAGCAGCAAGAAACTGGTACTCGGCTCTGAAGCCGGGTACCATATTCTCCTTCGATCAAATGAGCCACCAATTCGTGGCCCATTTTGTCAGCAGCCGGCGTCCCCGGAAAGGTTCGGAGTCCCTCATCAACATCAAACAGAGGGAAGGGGAGTCCATACGGGCCTACGTCAACCGCTTCAACATCGCAGCGTTGGAGGTCCGGAACTTGGACCAGTCAGTTGCCATGGCCGCCCTGAAAGGTGGCCTTCAGAAGAATGACCTCTTGTACTCCCTAGAGAAGAAGTACCCCAGGGATTTTGCTGATCTACTGGCTCGGGCTGAAGGATACGCCCGAGCGGAAGAGGCCTTCAAAATGAAGGACGAAGAGACTGCGAGGGAGCGTCAGGCGGGAGATTCTAGTAAGCCCGCAGCCGAGAAGAGGCCAAAGGAAGCCCGACCTCGCTCCCGATCCCCTCCTGGACATAAGCGCGCCCATACTCCCCCCCGGGCACGCAGGCAGAGAAGCCCGGACAACAGGTTTCGACGGGATTCCCCACCAGAGAAATTCCGCAGCTACGCCCCCCTCAACGCCTCGAAGGCCCAGGTGCTGATGGAGGTCAGGGAGCAGCTCCCTAGGCCGGAGAGGATGCGCACACACCCCGGGAAGCGCAACCCCAACAAGTTCTGCCTCTACCACCGCGACCACGGCCACGACACGGAGGAGTGCATCCAGCTCCAGGACGAGATCGAGGAGCTCATTCGGCGAAGTCGACTCGACAGATTCATCCACCGCAGGCCTGAGGATAGAAGAGACCGGCCAAGAGCCCTCCCGCCGCCTGAACCGCAGAAAAGGGAGGAGCAGCCCGGGGACCGGCCGCCCATCGGGACCATCGACTCCATCACCGGAGGGCCTCAAGAAGGAGCGGGAATACTATAAATGTATCGCTTACTATTTCGCTTTGAATCTACTTTTCTTTTTAGCTAACATGCTCCTCCTACTTAACGTGGATGTATTATGACTGGATATGACCCCTCCAAAAACAACGGCCATGTCAGGAACAGGAGGAGAACCTCGTCCTGACATGAGCACAGTCGAAGGCTTGGTTCTTTTAGATCGGATGGGGGGAGAGGCCTCACAACGCCCTAATGTGCCCCCACAGTCCTGTTAGGGACAGGAGAAAAACCTCGTCCTAACTTGAACAAAGTCAAAGGCCCGGTTCTTTTAGACCGAATGGGGGGAGAGGCCTTGCAACGCCCTAATGTGCCCCCACAGCCCTG
Organism: Elaeis guineensis; assembly: GCF_000442705.2. Lineage (NCBI taxonomy): Eukaryota > Viridiplantae > Streptophyta > Magnoliopsida > Arecales > Arecaceae > Elaeis > Elaeis guineensis. The sequence goes on along the minus strand of NC_026006.2, from coordinate 67,654,406 downwards.
TTAGGGACAGGAGGAAAACCTCGCCCTAACTTGAGCAAAGTCAAAGGCCCGGTTCTTTTAGACCGGATGGGGGGAGAGGCCTTGCAACGCCCTAATGTGCCCCCACAGCCATGTCAGGAACAGGAGGAGAACCTCGTCCTGACATGAGCAAAGTTGAAGGCCCAGTTCTTTTAGACCGGAGGTGGGAGAGGCCCTACAGCGCCCTAACGTGCCCCTACAAGCCAGGCTGATAACGAGAACCTCGTGCCGGCTCAAGCAAAATGGAAGACCCGGACTCCTACGGGAGCCGGGTTCCGCCGCCCAGGAAAGCTTCACCCGGACTCCTACGGGAGCCGGGTTCTGCCGCCCAGGAAAGCTTCACCCGGACTCCTACGGGAGCCAGGTTCCGCCGTCAAGAAAAGCTTCACCCGGACTCCTACGGGAGCCGGGTTCCACCGCCAAGAAAAGCTTCACCCGGACTCCTACGGGAGCCGGGTTCTGCCGCCCAGGAAAGCTTCACCCGGACTCCTACGGGAGCCGGGTTCCGCCGCCAAGAAAGACTTCGCCCGGACTCCTAAGGAAGCCGGACTCCATCCGCTACTTCGCCAGCAAGGGTTAAAAATAGTGGCGAGACTTGGCCACATGACGAGATCGGAGGGAAGGGGAGGGTCCCTTCCCACGATGACATCTAAGCCAAACAAGCCAAACGACGAGAAAGGGTCAACGGACGACAATATCGGTACTACGCGTGGGCAAGGTAACATAAAGCACTTTTTCTTCATTTTCGATATACGTACTACAGGATCAGGACGGCCAGGGAAAGAGGGACAAAACGACAAGAAGAAAGCAGCTACAAAAAGGGGGTGACTACAAAAGAACTCTAAGGAGGTCCTGCTCCCTCCGACCTAGGGTTATCGCCTCCATCCCTCAACCAGGACTGCCTCAGAACTTCAGACTCCGCCTCCGCATCCGCAACGGCCTTCCGCTCGAGCGTCAGTTAGATTTTCACTTGCTGAAGTTCGGCTGTCTTCTCTCCAAGGGAGACGGAAATCTCCTCGACAGTGCCCCTCAGGGCTAGGAGCTCTTCGGTATCTTGGGCGTTAGCAAGCTGCGCCCTAGTTACCAACTGCCTCTGGAGACGAACGACCTCGTCCGCCGCTTGACGGAATCTCCCTTTGTGCTCTTCTACCTGCCGGCGCCAGCTGGCCCGCTGCACATCGTAGCTCATCTCAGCATCTTGAAGCTGCTTCTGGAGGTCGGAGACCTTCTGCGACCATTTCTGCTCATCCTGCGCTGTGAGCCGGGATGAGTTCCCTTCCAGCTGGCCGATCCTCCTCTTCGCAGCTGACAGCTCCACCTTAAGGGCGCTGATCCTGGCTTCTTGAGCCCAAGTTCGATCGCTGGCGCTCTTCGTACATTCCTCGAGCTCCTTTGTGAAGTTCGCCTTCCTCCGGCTGTAGTCCATAATTGCCTTCACTTGGAGACTCCTGAAGTGGGCGGCCTCAGCGGCGGCCTCGGAATAGCATTTTTTCGACTTGCGGAGCTCGTCCTCCGACTTCTTCAACTTCTTCGTCAGGTGGAGGACCTCCTTTCTTAGCCGTTGGATAGTTGACTTCAGTGGGACCCCCAGGGGCAAGGGGAGTGCTTCGGCAGGGCACTGCCATCGGAAGAAGCAAACGTCAAAGACCGACTCATTACAAGAAGAAAGGCAGAAAAGAAGGAGCAGGGAGAAGGAAAGGTCATCCACAATAAGAAATTCGACTTTATTGATTAATCTTGAAGACAAGCGGAAAGGAAATATGGCGACAAAAGAAAGATACAAGATCGGAGGTCTCAGACCTCGGGGGCAGGGGGTGGAGAGCTCGGCGCGGGGGGTGCGACTGCGGTAGCGGCGGACGAAGGGGCGGCCTCGTCGTCAGACTCCTCCAAAAAGCCGAGATCAAGGTCGGGGTATCTACTGGCCACCCTCTCTCGGCAGAGCTCGAATCCCTTGGTGAACGCCTCCAGGCCGAACTGGACGTTCAGCTCCCTCATCTCCGCGGAGGCCTTGAACTCCTCCACCGCAAGGGTCCTAGCCCCCGAGACCAGAACCGGAGTCTGCTCGGCCAGATGGGCGACCTCGGCCTCCGCCTTCCTCGCCGACTCCTCCAAGCTTCGTCTCTCCTCCTCCCGGGCTTGTCTTTCCTCTTCCCGATCTTGCCTCTCTCTCTCCAGGGCCTCCCGGAGGGCGGCCACCTCGGCCGTCTTCGCTTGAAGACGGGCAACCTCATCCTGGCAGCGCTCCTCCGCCTGAAGAAGGTCCCTCCTCATGCGGCTCGATGCCTCGACATAGGCGAAGAGCTGGTGCCCGATCTGCAAGGACGGATAGAGAATTACAACGAAGACCGAGCGACCATGCAAATAAATATCCGCTTACCTCAAGAAAGGACCCCAAGGTGTCCCAGGCCCGCTGCTCGGGATCGGTGCGGTCGATCCTCTCCACGACATCGGACAGAATGCAACCATCGAGCAGCCGCCTGATCAGAGCTTTATCGTTCAAGGGGTTCTCCGATCCCCCCTCGGAGCAGACGGACTCGTCTACAGCGGCTCGGTGGCTGCTCGACCTGCGGACCACCGATTTCCTCCTCCTCCCCGCGGCGGGCGCATCGGTGGGGCGGACCTCCGAAATGGGGACCCCAGTCGGCGGGCTCCTTGAGGGAGCCCGGGGGGCCGCTAGCTCGGCATCCGAAGGAATGTCGATGGCCGGGGTCGCCTGGACGGGCGCAGCCAAGCTCGTCTCCTCCACCCTGGCCCTCTTCGTCGAACCGGAGGTCGTCGCGCCCTTCCTCTTCTGAGCTCTCATAGCCTTGGCGAGCATCCGTGTGGCTTCGGCGTCCATTGCTAAAAAAAAAAAAAAAAAAAAGAGAGAGAAGAAGAAGACAAGAAAAGGAAAGATAAATACTTGCTGGATCCTGAGGGCTCAGGCCGATGTTGAAAAGAAGCTGCTCCTTCAGAAGGTTAGGAAGGGAAGAAGCGGGATAACTCAGAAGCTTCTGGGCAGCCTGGAGGTCGTCCTCTCCCAGGCTGGGAGCCCGACGGACGGAATCCCTCAAAGACCCCCAAGGGGGCAGACCTAGTTCCAGGGTCGAGCAGTAGACAAAGAGAAATTTCTCCTTCCAGTTGTGAATCGAAGAAGGGGCGCCCTTCAACAACCCCTTCTTACCGAACTGGGGGGAGAAGTACCACCAGTCCTTCGCTGAAGGATGGCGTTTGAAGGTGTAGAAATGCCTGAACAAGGAGAGGGATGGCTGGACCTCAGCTATATGGCAGAGGGAGAGAAACCCTATCAAAAACCTAAAGGAATTCGGGGCCACAGAGGCGGGAGAAATGTCTAAGAAGCGAAAAAAGGTGGCAACAAAGGCAGGAACCGGAAGCCGGAGTCCGGCACGGAATGCCTCCTGGTACAAACAAAAGCGACCAGGAGGGGGAGCGCTGGCCCGGTCTGAGGGGCCGGAAAGCTCCAGGTCGTACTCCGAAGGAACCCCGTACCGAGCCCTTATCAGGAGGAGTTCGTCCGGAGTCGACGAACATGGAATGGCGCCCGGTGCGAAAACCGGGCTAGGCCCTGCCCCGGACGCGGGTTCGTCCGCAGAGACAGGGGCCTGGGGGTTCGAAGCAGAAGAACTCCCAGAACTGGCAGGGGCAGAAGAGTCGGAAGACATTTTTCGGGGGGAGAACCTAAAGGATCCTAGAAAGGCAAACCGAGAAGGGAACGAGACGCCGAAGGTCAACTCAGAAGAAGACACAAAAGAAATGAAAAGAGGAGAAGCCCTTAGGCGGTAAGAAGAAGAAGGTTGGCACTAACCTATCTTGCTCTGGGGACCTGGGGAGCGAGAAACGGAAGGCGCCTACAGCTCGAGAGGGCGTTCGCTAGAGCAGACTCTCGGGGAGAGGACAGACGCCAGCAAGAAATCAGAAATGGAGTGGGACGCCTGAAGGGGGGAGGACGGGTTTAAATAGACCCTGGGATCCGGTGCCATAATGATCTCGAATCCCCCCCAGGCCAGTCCGCATCTGACGCGTGTCCCACTCCCCGTGACAGGCGGCTAAAGGCGGCTGGCGGTTGGCAGGGTCATAATTGCGCCGTACCTAGGCCAGCGTACCTGCGGAGTCTTCGAAGCATCCCCTCGTACCGCCCCAATTCGAAAAGACTCCGGCACGCGCTCATTTAATGCCAAAATATCTGGGAGCGGCAGGGCGCAGAATTCGAAGGGACGGTTCCGGCTGTACCTCTGTGTACTTCCTTCGTTTGAAATTCAAACTCGGATTTAGGGGGACTGGTGTTGGGTATAAAATACCCACAGTCGAAACCCTCAACGGAATCGACATCAGTGCAGCTCCGCCCGGACTCCTACGGAAGCCGGGCTCCACCGTCGACAGCAGCGCAGCTCCGCCCGGACTCCTACGGGAGCCGGGCTTCACCGCCGACAGCAGCGCAGCTCCGCCCGGACTCCTACGGGAGCCGGGCTCCACCGCCGACAGCAGTTGCAGCTCCGCCCGGACTCCTACGGGAGCCGGGCTCCACCGCCGACAGCAAGTGCAGCTCCGTCCGGACTCCTACGGGAGCCGGGCTCCACCGCCGGCATCAGAACAGCTCCGCCCGGACTCCTACGGGAGCCGGGCTCCGCTCTCAGTATAAACTGCTGGTAAGCTCCATCCGGACTCCTACCAGAGCCGGACTTCACCCTTAACTTTGATTGCAGCGCAGCTCCGCCCGGACTCCTACGGGAGTCGGGCTTCCCCGCCGACAGCAGCGCAGCTCCGCCCGGACTCCTACGGGAGTCGGGCTCCACCGCCGACAGTAGTTGCAGCTCCGTCCGGACTCCTACGGGAGCCGGGCTTCACCGCCGACAGCAGCGCAGCTCCGTCCGGACTCCTACGGGAGCCGGGCTCCACCGCCGACAGCAGTTGCAGCTCCGCCCGGACTCCTACGAGAGCCAGGCTTCACCGCTGACAGCAGCGCAGCTCCGCCCGGACTCCTACGGGAGCCGGGCTCCACCGTCGACAGCAGTTGCAGCTCCGCCCGGACTCCTACGGGAGCCGGGCTTCACCGCCGACAGCAGCGCAGCTCTGCCCGGACTCCTACGGGAGCCGGGCTCCACCGCCGACAGCAGTTGCAGCTCCGCCCGGACTCCTACGGGAGCCGAGCTTCACCGCCGACAGCAGCGCAGCTCCGCCCGGACTCCTACTGGAGCCGGGCTTCACCGCCGACAGCAGCGCAGCTCCGCCCGGACTCCTACGGGAGCCGGGCTCCATCGCCGACAGCAGTTGCAGCTCCACCCGGACTCCTACGGGAGCCGGGCTCCACCGCCGACAGCAAGTGCAACTCTGCCCGGACTCCTACGGGAGCCGGGTTCCGCAAGCGCAACTCTGCCCGGACTCCTACGGGAGCCGGGCTCCACCGCCGACAGTAAGTGCAGCTCCGCCCGGACTCCTACGGGAGCCGGGCTCCACCGCCGGCATCAGAACAGCTCCGCCCGGACTCCTACGGGAGCCGGGCTCCGCTCTCAGTATAAACTGCTGGTAAGCTCCATCCGGACTCCTACCAGAGCCGGACTTCACCCTTAACTTTGAGTGCAGCGCAGCTCTGCCCGGACTCCTACGGGAGCCGGGCTCCACCGACGACAGTGAGTGCAGCTCCGCCCGGACTCCTACGGGAGCCGGGTTCCGCAAGTGCAGCTCCGCCCGGACTCCTACGGGAGCCGGGCTCCGCTCACGACCCCAACCGTCAGGAGGACCTCTCCCGGATCACAACAGAAACTGGGCTCCGGCCGTTGCCGAGCTTCAATCGGCAGATCCACGCCCCCTGACAGGCCCTCAAAACGGCCATGACCCTGCTCCACTTCCTGTGGCGGACTCCGTGCAGTATCATCATCCCCTGACAGGCCGCAGTAACCATAGCCACCCTGCTCCACTTCCTGTGGCGGACTCCGCACAGCTCCGCTATCCCCTGGCAGGCCACAGTAACGGCCACGAACCTGCTCCACCTCCTGCGACGGATGCCATGCGATTCTCCTATCCGCTGACAACGGACGCTGCTCCACCCCTCATAACAGATTCCACATGGCGGGCTGAGGTGATGGCCACGCGTCTGCCCCACTACCTTTCGCAATCAATTCCCCTGACCATGGGCGGCCCACTACCAGGCGGTTACAAACGTCGCCATCAGTCCGTTGCCTCCTCCGCCTATAAAAGGAGGACCCAGATACGTTATTCTTTAAGCTCTTTTTTCTTATCTAAAAACTCTGCTAAATTCTTCGTTCGAGCACTCCATTCTTGTTGAGGCAGAGAACTGACTTGAGCGTCGGAGGGTCTTGCCGGAGCAACCCCACCTCCGGTTTAGACTTCCCTTGCAGGTCCCGACGGCGACCGCGGCTTCTCCGACTCCAGTTTCTCCGACGCAAGCGGATTTTTGCACCAACAGAGCGGAATATGAAGCTCTGATCGCAGGATTGAGGATCGCCAGGGAGCTTGGAATAGATCAACTCCGGGTGCACAGCGATTCCCAACTTGTGGTGGGGCAAGTCAGCGGGAGCTTCGAAGCGCGGGAGGACAGTATGGCCAAATATCTTGAGAAGGTGAAGGAGTTCACCCCTGCCTTTGGCAATTTCGACATCAGAGAAATTCCAAGGTCGGAGAATATCAGAGCCGATCTTCTCTCCAAACTGGCGACATCGGCTCTGGCCGAATTACCCAAAGGCATCTTCTTTGAAGTTTTAAAACAGCCGAGTACGGAAGAACTGCGGCTCATAATGGAGATCGACCACGAGCCCAGCTGGGTCGACCCGCTGATAACCTATCTTAGAGATGGGATTCTCCCCCAGGATGCGAAAGAGGCCCGGAAACTCTGAAGTCAAGCCTCCCGGTACATCCTTTATGAGGGCAAATTGTACAAAAGGTCGTACTCTTTGCCTCTCTTGAGATGCCTCCGACCCTCAGAAGCCGACTACGCTTTATGGAAAGTACACGAGGGAGCTTGCGGAAGCCATTTGGGTGCCAGATCTCTATCCCACAAGCTACTCCGCCAAGGATATTACTGGCCAACAATGCATCGTGATTCAATCGAATATGTCAAAAAGTGTGATCGATGCCAGAGATACGCCAACGTCCAGAGACAACCTGCTACCGAGCTCACACCCTTGAGCGCCCCATGGCCTTTTGCGCAATGGGGGATGGATATTCTTGGCCCCTTTCCCATGGCGTCTAGTCAAAGAAAATTCCTCCTTGTAGCAATCGACTACTTCACCAAATGGGTCGAGGCCGAGCCACTAGCCAAAATCACAGAAGTGAAAGTGCAGGACTTCGTCTGAAAATCGATCGTGTGCAGGTTCGGTTTGCTCAGAACCCTAATCACTGATAACGGACGGCAATTCGTGGGAGCCAGATTTGCTGAATTCTGTGAAGATCTAAACATCTCCCACAACTTCACATCAGTGGCCCATCCTCAGGCGAACGGCGAAGCTGAGATAACTAACAGAACCCTTTTGCAAGGGAATAAGACCAGGCTCGAAAAAGCAAAAGGAACTTGGGCGGACGAACTTTATCATGTGCTATGGGCGTATCGAACCACCCAGAGGTTGCCCACAGGGGAGACTCCCTTTGCTTTAGCCTTTGGTACGGAAACCGTCATCCCGATCGAGCTTAAACTCCCGTCGGCACGAGTCGTGGCATTCGATGAACCCCAAAACGCGCAAAGTCTCAGAGCCAACCTCGACCTACTGGAAGAAAGGCGAGAGGTTGCTCAGGTTCGAATGGCGGCCTACAGACAGAAAGTTGCCCGATATTACAACGCCCGAGTCAAGAACAAGGCATTCAAAGCAGGGGATCTAGTGCTCTGACGAGCTGCTGTCTCACAACCACAGGGCCAGGGGAAGCTTGCCCCAAACTGGGAGGGACTCTATGAGGTCAAAGAAGTAGTCCGGCCTGGAACTTATTATCTTAAGGAGCTCGGAGGAGCCGACCTCCCGCAACCTTGGAGCTCAGAAAACTTACGGATGTACTACCAGTAATCTCATCCTAATCAAAAAATGCGTGCCCATTTGTCTTGGGACAATTCAAGCAGACGGTATCAAAAACGAGAAGGCAACCTTACAAAAGTCGAAGGCCCGGTTCTTTTAGACCGGATGGGGGGAGAGGCCTTACAACGCCCTAATGTGCCCCACAGCCCTGTTAGGGACAGGAGGAGAACCTCGCCCTAACTTGAGCAAAGTCGAAGGCCCGATTCTTTTAGATCGGATGGGGGGAGAGGCCTTACAATGCCCTAATGTGCCCCCACAGCCCTGTTAGGGACAGGAGGAGAACCTCGCCCTAACTTGAGCAAAGTCGAAGGCCCGATTCTTTTAGACCGGATGGGGGGAGAGGCCTTACAACGCCCTAATGTGCCCCCACAGCCCTGTTAGGGACAGGAGGAGAACCTCGCCCTAACTTGAGCAAAGTCGAAGGTCCGATTCTTTTAGATCGGATGGGGGGAGAGGCCTTACAACGTCCTAATGTGCCCCCACAGCCCTGTTAGGGACAGGAGGAGAACCTCGCCCTAACTTGAGCAAAGTCGAAGGTCCGGTTCTTTTAGACCGGATGGGGGGAGAGGCCTTGCAATGCCCTGATGTGCCCCCACAGCCCTGTCAGGAACAGGAGGAGAACCTCGTCCTGACATGAGCAAAGTGGAAGGTCCAGACTCCTACGGGAGCCGGGTTCCTACGACAAAGAAGACTTCGCCCGGACTCCTACGGGAGCCGGGTTCCTACGACAAAGAAGACTTCGCCCGGACTCCTACGGGAGCCGGGTTCCACCGCCAAGAAGACTTCACCCGGACTCCTACGGGAGCCGGGTTCCGCCGCCAAGAAGACTTCGCCCGGACTCCTACGGGAGCCGGGTTCCACCGCCAAGAAGACTTCGTCCGGACTCTTACGAGAACCGAGCTACTCCAACTTCCGGAGGGCTTCTCCGTTCGGACTATCAAGGGAGCCGAACTTAGCCCCAACTTTGGCAAAAAAAAAAAAAATTCAAGCAAACCTGACAAGTGGGTATCTTTGAACGGCATAAAAGTCGAAAAGGAGCTCGGCGAATGACAACCCCACATGAGCTGAAAAGGTCGCCGACGACCTTGGAACGACGTAACACAGACAAAGAGAAGGAAAGGAAAATGAAGAAGTTCGGCAGACAACTATTTAACACAAGATGCAAACAAGGTACTGAAATTACTTTTTCATTTAACAGAAGTACACGTTACAGGATCCGGTGGGTTAGGAAAAAAAAGAGGATACACGTCATCGCAAGTCTCGCGAGCACGGTTCGGGCAGGACAAATCGGAGACCACTCCGAGCTACGAACTCCATCTCTATCCTTCTCAGTCGCATTCTCCAGTGCGTGTAACAGCTCTCGCCCCTCTCGCCTCATTCTGTTCCCGAAGTCCCAACCTTAGCGGGAAAGGGGTGGGATAGATCCCCGGAGGTGGAGGGGGCAACGACGGCCGCCACCCGAGACGCTCCGGCAAGGTCGGCATGCGTTACTCCCACCGTCCCCGCAATAAATTCTACTGCCCCACCGTCGACGCCGACCGCCTCTGGTCTCTCGGCCCCGACGGCGTCAAGGATCCCGTCATGGCTTATGACGGCTATTCTGCCCTCTTGACCGGTATCACCCCGCCTTGCTACTCCGAGATTCGCGGGCAGAATAACTTCACCGACCACCCCCGTTATTAAACCCCTGTTGTTGAAAGAATTCTTCCTTGAGCTCCCTTTAGAACGACAAAAATTCTCACCGGCCGCCATTCTCCTCCTCACCTTCCTCCAAACCCTAAAAATTCCCTCAAGAACAGCCTCTCGAGTAGGGGACATGGTGCCAGGGCAGGAGACAAGGACTGGGGTGAGAGAAGCAAAACTCTCAGACGGGAAGAAAGCGCCAGGATGAAGCCACGAAGGGACTGAGGGGTTTAAATAGCCGACGGATCCTGGCGCAGTTATGGCGGCGTGTATTCCCGGGCCAGCTGATGTGTGCCACGTGTCGCGCTTATCCCCTTCATCGCCATCGAGGGTTGACCGCTCATAAATTTCCGCAGCACGACGCTTGGGATCGCGTTTCAACGGGGATTCCGAAAAGACTCTTCAGATCGCCCTCACCGAAAAGCAGACTCTGACATGCACGCATTAAATGTCAAAATATCTGAGGGCGGCAGTGCGCAGAATTTGAAGGGGCGATTCCGGCTGTGCGCATCTCTCTCTGTGCGTACTTCCTTCGCTTGAAATTCAAACTCGAAAGTAGGGGGACTGGTGTTGGGTATAAAATACCCACGGCCGAAATCGACAGCAGAGCAGCTTCGCCCGGACTCCTACGGGAGCCGGGCTCCACCATCGACAGCAGAACGGCTTCGCCCGGACTCCTACGGGAGCCGGGCTCCATCATCGACAACAGAACAGCTTCGCCCGGACTCCTACGGGAGCCGGGCTCCATCATCGACAGCAGAACGGCTCCGCCCGAACTCCTACGGGAGCCGGGCTCCATCATCGACGACAGAACAGCTTCGCCCGGACTCCTACGGGAGCCGGGCTCCACCATCGACAGCAGAACGGCTTCGCCCGGACTCCTACGGGAGCCGGACTCCTTCATCGACGACAGAACAGCTTCGCCCGGACTCCTACGGGAGCCGGGCTCCACCATTGACAGCAGGACGGCTCCGTCCGGATCCCTACGGGAGCCAGGTTCCACCCGGACTCTTACGGGAGCCAAGCTCCGACCTCAGTCTCCGACCTCAATATCAGCTACTGGAGCCGGACTCCATCCACGACCTCGACCGAAAGGGGGACTCCTCCCGGACTCCTACAAAGGTCGAACTCCGACCACTGTCGAGCCTCGATCAACAGATCCGCTTCCCTTGGCAGATCACGATAACAACCATGATCCTGTTCCACTTCCCGTAGCGGATTTCGTGCGGCTCCATCACCCCCTGCGGTGGACCCATTACTCTCTGACAGGCTGTGTCAACAGCTATGATGCTGCTCCGCTCCCTGCGGCAGGTGCTGCACGATCCCACTACTCGCTGACAACTAGCGGCAACGGACGCCGCTCCACTACCTGCAACAGGCCCTACGTGGCGGGCTATGACGATGGCCACGTGTCTGCTCCACTATCTTTCGCAATCAATTCTCCTGACCATGGGCGGCCCACTACCAGGCGGTTACAAACGTCGCCATCAATCCGTTGCCTCCTCCACCTATAAAAGGAGGATCTAGATACGTTATTCTTTAAGCTCCTTTCCCTTATCTCAAAACTCTGCTAAATTCTCCGTTCGAGCACTCCATTCTTGTTGAGGCAGAGAACTGACTTGAGCATCGGAGGGTCTTGCCGGAGCAACCCCACCTCCGGTTTAGACTTCCCTTGCAGGTCCCGGCGGCGACCGCGACTTCCCCGACTCTAGCTTCTCCGGTGCAAGCGGATTTTTGCACCAACAGTGACGAAGATGATCAGCCTGATATTAATATAGGAGAACATGAACCTCGTTTGCATGAACCTCCATAAGTTTTTAGTAACTTAAATTTAGATCATGGTGGTGGTATTAGTGCTGGTCAAAGATTGACTTTGACTATCAATTTTGAAACTCCTCAATGACTAAATTTTCTATAGATCTGATATTTGAGAGTAAAGATAAGCTAAAGAGAGCTATTAATCTTTATCACATTCGAAAACATCGGATATATAATATAGTTCAGTCACATTCAAAGTTATGGTCCATACGATATGTATCATCAGATACTGAACAAAAATATAAATGGAGGCTTCGTGCTGCATTGTTGAAAAAGTATGGATATTTTCAGATCACAAGATATGAGGGTTCTTACATTTGTTTGTTTACGGAATTGAGTCAAGACCATAAATATGTCAGTGGAAGGATGATTGGAATACTAGTCCAATATTTGGTTGAGAAAGATCCAGGTATTAAAGTTGAAGCTATTGTGGCAGCCGTTAATGAGCAATTTTAATACACATTGTCATACAGAAAAGTATGATGTGAAAAATAAAAGGCATTGATTAATATTTATGAAGAATGGGAGCCGTCATATGCAAAATTATCCTATTATATGGCTACGCTCCAAAATGCAAAACCCGGCACTGCTGTTTCATGGGATTTCTTTCCAATTAAAATTTCAATATGTGGATTCTAAATTATATTTTTTAGACTTTCCAACAATCTATCTAGGGTTGGAGGCACTGTCGTCCTATGATCAGTATCGATGGCACGCACTTGTATAGAAAGTTTAAAAGTAAGATGCTAATTGCAACAGGAGTTGATATAGAGAATAGGATTTATTCCTTAGTATATGTAATTGTGGATGAAAATACGACTGCTAGTTGGAGTTGATTTTTTTTTCGACTTAGAACACATGTCGCACAAGATAAAAATAAAATATGTCTAATTTCTGACAGACATCTAGGCATATTAAATGTCATTGTAGATGAGTCTATTGGATGGAGTTTGTCACGTGCCTATCACCGATACTGCTTAAGATATGTCTGCAGTAATTTCAACACTCACTTTAAAAATGCACAACTCAAAAAAGTAGCATGGCAAGCAGGAAGCACTTATTAAGTTTGCAAGCTTGACTTTATTATGCGTAGGATCAAGATAGTGAATGTAGATGCTTGGAGTTGGCTGTCTGAGTTGGAAAAAAAGAAGTGGACATTCGCATATGATGCCAGCATGCACTATGGTATTTTAACTACAAATTTTGTCAGAGATTTTTAATAGTATCTTACGAGGAGTGAGAAATATACCAATTACAGCTTGTGTTCAAATGATATTTTATCATCTTGTGAAATATTTTAATACGAGACATGTCCAAGCCTCAAGATATGTGCAGAAAAATCAAAATAATTTTTTTACTCCTTATGTTGCAATTAAGATTGTAAAAGATCAGGTTAAAGCTAACCAGCACACTGTAACAGCGTTCAACCTCTAAAGAGACATATATGAAGTGCTTACAAGAAGAGTAAGTGCAGGGTTAAGAGGTGAAGAAAATTTTCAAACTGTGACTTTAAGTGACAGAAAATATTCTTGTGGAAAGTGGAGTAGCTATAGATATCTTTGTTCACACATTTTAGCCATGCTAAGAAATTATTGTACATTTTAGTGGATTCATGGATAATGCATATATAGTTGTGACAGACATAAATGCTTGGAGTGGCGAGTTTTATCCATTACCACATAAAGACTACTGGAGATCCACACATATGTTTACATATATTTTTGATCATCATCGTTTGAGACCTAAGCAGAAAGATAGGCCAAAGTCAACAAAACTGCAAAATTAAATGGATGATAGGCAAATAAGAAGCAAGAATCATTATGGCATTTATAAAGAACAGGGTCAAGCAGTGAAAGAAATTAAAAGCAGTAGAGTGTATTGCTTTATGTATTTTCAGAGTTGTGTATTATTTTATATATTTTTGATAGTTGAACTGTTGTGTAGTCTATGTCCGCAGTTCATTTTCTGATTATTGAACTGTTGTGTAGTCTATGTCTAGAGATAAATCCTTGTTTTATGTATTATATTTCTCATGCTCTAATGCACTTGGGATGTATGTCATTGTTTTAGATTCATTAGTATGTTATGGCTTAGGAGAGATGGTATCCAGACCCTCGAGACCGCAGTATTCTTACAATGCAGGAGACCCATCACTCACAGGCCATCTTAGATGGCAATATAAGCATTCGATTCTTACTCTTACTATTTATATTTTTATAAAGAGAATCTTGTTAAAGTCATATACATTATCTAATTATTCTATCTTATTGCAGGAGCCCAAATACCTCCGATTACGATGAGTCGATGGAGGATATCCCAAATAGAGTTATAGATTATTTATAATATCTGGGGTTCTATGGAGTGCATTGGACTGGATAGATACAGATGGACGTTGATCTTATTACTGTCTTGCTTGAGAGATGGCACACAAGACACACACATTTCATCTTCCATTCAATGAAGCGACCATTATATTACAGGATGTTAGTGTCTTCACCGGATTACCAGTTGATGGTGAGATGGTTACAGGAGCTGATCTCACTCTTAGCATTCTAGAGTGGCAGGCTATGTGCTATCGGTTGCTAGGTTTCAGCTCGAGGGATAGTTCTTTGATCATTCACAACTGAGGATGGAGTGTTTGGATGATCACTATTGACATTTGCACATTGGAGATGATGCACTAGAGAAGATGATGCGACATTATGTCAGAGGTCACGTTCTGTGGTTACTAAGGGATGCCCTTTTGCCTAATACTTCATCTAACAAAGTGAAGTTGATGTTTTTATCATTGTTAGAGGATTTAGATTTTGCTCGTAGGCTCAATTGGAACAGTATAGTACTAGTTTGTCTGTACAGATCTATATGCCGAGATTCTAAGGTAGATCAGTCAGATATTGGTGGTTATCTTATATTATTGTAGGTATATAGCATACAAATTTTAATTTTCTACATTCTATTGTAGCTCTGATTATACATATCATATATGATTTTTTTGAAATTAGCAGATTTGGATATGAAAGAGGATGCCGACTATCAGTCTATTGCGAAGAAAGTTGCTTGAGATGCCATCAAAGCAGTATGATCCCGATATTCCCTTCAGACTAGACGCACCTTAGGGATATAGGTATAACATATTGGTTTCATTACTTGAAATTCAATACTAATTAATCTGATAAAATTTAATTAATGTGAACATACTGTCAAGCAGATGGAACATTGTATTTAACGTTCACCACATGTCGATAAAAGTGGTACGAGTTTATAGATGCTAGTTGGATACATTGATTGATATACATAGATGGATAATTTTAATTTATATACAAATATCATTTTATAGTATTCATAATCTATTAAAAAATGAGCTTACTAATCTGACTTTATTTTAACTATCAGTTTTTGTGGGAGCAATACACAGATCAAATATTGTCCATATTACCATAGATTTGCATGGATGGATATGATATATGGGCTGCTAGGGTACTGCTTATTTATTTTAATATGGTGGAGTGGCATCTTTCAGATCGTATGCTACGGCAGTTTGACTGGATTCAGGACATCCCAGAGTAGTATGATACTAGTAATAACTTCATCATGTTGATTGATGAGGAAGAGCTTATATTGACTGGCATATTAGGTATGCGGAGTATATCACCATTTGAAATGCACGGTGAGAGTTTCTGCTTTCACATCTGGATGTCGAGTTTCTTTCGTGGTGATCACATATTGGGAGGCCATCTATATACCGAGGACTACATGGCTTAGTTTCTTAATATTTCAGTATGGATCATTAGGTAGCGGTATGCATTTTTGGATACAAGGGTGAGAATTTTATTGTGCGCATATTGGTAAAGTCATGAAAATTATGCCTTATGTCAATCTCATATTGAATTTCAATTCTTTAAGTTTTCATTTTATTTTTGTTATGTAGACTGATCGTTTGTCAAATCTTATGTTGGACACTCGTTATGCTCTATCTATGATTAATGATGACGACCAAATCCAAATACTACAGGAGATGGAGAAATCATGTTCAGGGATATTGACGGTGACTAGCTGTGATCTAGATAGCTGTGCACCTTAGCATAGAGCATCCGATGCATCAGATATGAGATATATACCGTCACCATATATTCTATGTATGCCATCACCATATATTCTGTAAATGTCACGACCTTTTTAATCCACAGATGTCAGGGCCTTATATTTCTACATGCCCCAGATGATAGTATCAAGTCTGAGTTGGCATCATGAGTCTTCATCCGAGTGGTCTGTGCAGTTGGATCCAGATGAGGAGATTGAGGGGATAACTTAAATCACCGATGCTTCGGCAGTACCTGTTATTTTTCATGCACATAATCAAGAGACGTCCACTGATATAGGAGAGAGGCCATCACAGGTAACATAGGAGTAGGAGTGATCGTTGAGGATCTTCCTGAGAAAGTCCAAGTGACTATGGGCACTACAACGTTCATGTGGGCTTAGCATTTTTTAGACTTGTAGTATTGTGAGATTTTTTTTGTAAACTTGATATTTTTATTTTATCTTATATTATTAATTATTTTTTATTAGAAATTAGTTTAGATATTTTGCTTGTTTAATTTCATGTATTAGGATGCTATGGTTTATGGACATAGATACAGATTTTCAGATGTGTCTCGAAAGGTTGGGAGAGAAAATACCATGCTAAAAAGACATATAAATCAAAATAAAATATAAATAATAATAATATATCAAGTAATTCAATTACATCTTTTGAAATAATAAAAAACAAGCTGAGACAACTTAACTTCACTTCTCTAATATATGGGAGAAATATATCACGTTAAGATGCTAGCTGAGGGGACATGCTCCAATAAAAAAGATATGTTGCCCAGCTAGACAACCCAAGAGGAGGGAGGGTAAATTAGGTTTAAAAATTTTAGCTGCAAGTTAATCCAAGTATTGTGTTGTAAATTTAAGCTAAAGCATGTTGTTAGGACTTCAGGAGTCGACTCGGACTAACTTCGAATCGATTCAATTAGTCTTCTAAGACTATCATTCACTCTTTCAAGACTATCTACCCATAAAAATGGTCCAAGTTCAGGTTCGGAGTCCTAGCAAACACAATGATCATCCAAGATGCCACTCATCACCGTAGCCATCCATCATCACCGTAGCCATCCAAGGCACCATCGACATTACTGTCATTATTACAATCATCACCACACCGGAGTAAGCCAATTGAGATAGTACTTACAATCCGGATATTAGTCTCACAAGTAAATCAAAGTGCGAGTAACAATCTCAGATGCAGTCCTAGCGAATAGTAATCCAGCCAGTACTGTTTCGGCACCACCAATAGCGTAATTGCTGCCTGAGCACCAAGACGTAGAGGTTCAATCCAGCCATCAATCTACATGGGACGATCCTAAAAGCACCATTTTGAATGGGGTGGCAGAGCAGCAGGGTGGAGTGGGAGTCAGGAAAGAGACAAAGGGGTGTGATAAAGAGCTTTTAAAAGCACCATTTTGAATGACACTTTTGAAAATGCCATTCGCAGGAAGGGCGTCTGGTTGGGATGGAGAAGGGAGTCACCGTCGGTGGAGTTGTCGGGATGGAGAAGAAGCAGCACAGGAAGGAGCAGGTAAAGTGTCGAATAATGACCTAAAAGCATCGTTCAGAATGGCGCTTTTGAAAGCGCCATTCAGAATGGCACTTTTTGAGTGGCGCTTTCGAAAGCGTCATTCAGAATGTCATTTTCAGCTTTTTTTCTTATTCTACGTAAGTTATGGAGGGGCTGCTGACTAGGCCAAGAAATGCCATTCTGCATGATGTTTTTTCTTGCAAAAATGCCATTCCAAATGATATTTTTTTTTTTACATTAGTTTGATAAATAAGTTCAAATATGTATTTATTTGATAAAAAAATTTTAAAAAAATATTAGTATGGTAAAGTACCCATAGAGGGCCAAGCCAGCTTCAAACTTCTACACCATCAAATGATGATGCATTGATTCATGTCATGTTGAAATTTCAAAAGATTCGATGGTCATACATATCCTTACATCTATGTTTAAAGGATTTTTTTATTTTTTTAATATTTATTTCCTAAAATACCTCTGTCTCCAACTTATTTCCGAATCTACCATCCACATGTGAAATCACCATTTCAACTCACGATTTCACGGCCACCTAAGCCCAGTTGGCCGGATGAGGCGGACAAAATTGAAATTGCCACTTGGATATACGATTTTACTAAAATCATCATCATTTAGGCCGACGATGTCACTAAGGGCCAGTGGTTTTAGTGAAATCACGAGCCCACCGTCCAAATGCTCTGCGATTTATCCTATTCGTTTGTGACCGACAGCGACGTGGGTGGGTGTGGGCAGCGAAGCCGCGGGTGGTCAGGGGGTGGTGCGGGAGGTTGGGAGGAGCCACGAAGCAGCGACGCAGCCGGTGCAGGGGGGTGCCATGAGGGGTAGGGTGCGTGGAGCAGCAGGGGCCGTCTGGGGAACTAGTGGGGTGGGTGAGGGCGGCGACACGGGTGGGTGAGGGCGATGAAGCAGGTAGATAGGGAGGGTGGTGAAGCCACGTGCGATCGGGGGCGATGCGGGAGGGTGGGAGGAGGCGCCAGGCAGCGGCTGGGGGGCGGCACAGGTGGCACAGGAGGTTGGGAGGTGGTGCCGGAGGCACAACGGGCCCAAGCCACGTGCGGCCGGTGGCTGTGTGGGGGTCCACCATGGGCAGGGGGTTCAGCGTAGAGTCAC
Organism: Elaeis guineensis; assembly: GCF_000442705.2. Taxonomy (NCBI): domain Eukaryota; kingdom Viridiplantae; phylum Streptophyta; class Magnoliopsida; order Arecales; family Arecaceae; genus Elaeis; species Elaeis guineensis. The sequence goes on along the minus strand of NC_026006.2, from coordinate 67,636,121 downwards.
GGGAGGAGAACGAACGAAGAAAATTTTTTTTAAAGTAATAATAAAATAATTTATATAATTATAAAATATTATTTTTAAAAATAATTTAAAAAAATATGTGGGTTGTGGGTGATGCGGAGGAGCCATAGGTCATGTCGGAGGGGGTTGTGGGTGTTTGGTATAGAGTCCTAAGAGTTTAAAATAAATTTTTAAATAATAAAAAAATATTAATTTTAAAAAATAATATTAAAAAGCATAGGTAGGAACGGAGGAGCGACGGCTGGGCAAAGGAGTCACAGGTGGTGCCGGAGGGAGGTGTAGGTGTTCAGTGCAAAGGGGAGGAGAAGGAAGAAATGAAAAAAAAAATTAAAATACTAATAAAATATTATTTTAAAAAAATAATTTGAAAAATATGTAGGTGGATGCGGAGGAATGGCGGTCGGAGTGAAGGACCTCACAACCTTTTTTTTCAAAATTATTTTTTAAATTAATATTTTATTATTATTTTTAAAATCTATTTTAAACTTCTGTGACTCTATGCCGAACACCTACAACCCCCCTTCGATGCGACTCGCAGCTCCTTTGCCCGACCACCGCTCTTCCACGCCCACCCATGCATTTTTATTTTTTTTTAAAAAATAATATTTTATTATTATTTTAAAATTTATTTTTTTTATTTTTTTCTTCTCCTCTTGTGGCTTCATGCCGAACACCCACCCTCCCGCCCTGACGCCACCCGCTACTCCTCCGCTCAACTGCCGCTCCTCCGTGCCCACCTACTCATTTTTTTTCAAATTATTTTTGAAAAATATATATCTTAAAATTTTTAAAAAATAATAATAAAATATGTGAGTGGGCACAAAATTTATATACTAATAAAATATTATTTTTAAAAATAATTTTAAAAAATGCATCGATGGGCGTGGAGGAGCGACGGCCATGCGAAGGAGCCGCGGGTGGCCTTGGAGGGGGTTGGGTGTTCGACACGAAGCTGTGAGAGAGAAGAAATTTTTTTTAATATATTTAAAAAATATTATTTTTAAAAAATAATTTAAAAAATACTTAGGATCAAAAAAATTTTAAAAATAATAAAAAATATTATTTTAAAAAATAATATTGAAAATTACTTAAAGTTGAAGGAACTCATCCCAGTGGCTCTCGAGCGCACTCCTGACGGACAATTTGCAATTCAAAGGTATTTATTTTTTAAATTAATATTTTATTATTATTATTATATTTTATTTTATTTGTTTGGGTTTCTTCCTCCTCTCCTCTTGGCTCTACACTGAACACGCACCCCCTCGGCCCGCAGCGCCACCTGTCACTCCTCTGCGCCTCTCCACCCTCCCGCCCCCCGCACGGACCGCACCACCCTCTTCTACTCCGTGCAACCCCCGGCCCCCTGCATGCCCGCGGCTGCTCTACGCACCCCTCACCCCTCGCACACCCGCAGTCCCTCCCCACTCTGCACGCCATCCTCCGCCCGCACCACCCCTCCCTCTGTCGGTGGGTTCTCTGCACCCACCCCCCGCCCACTTCGGCACCACCCATGGCTCATTCGTCCACTGCCTGTCGTTCCTCCGTGCCTTCCCCCTGCACCGCCCCTCCTCTCCCCCGTCGTCCCCCTGCGTCTTCTCCGTGCTACCTCCCATCGGCCCCCAAACCCCAGCCGCTCCCCCCCCCGGCCATGACTTCTCCATTCCACCCCCGTGCACCCACGGGTCCTCCGCCCTCCATTTGCACAAAAAAATAAAAATAAACATGAAGAGCATGTCAGTGCAAAGGTGTCTGTGAAATTGCTAGTTCAACCCGCGATTTCAATATGGATGGTAATATGAAAAATAAGTTGGGGAAGGAGGTATTTTTCAGAATAAGAAATAAAAAAATAATAAAAAAATTTCTGCTTAATGGCAAGTCTAAGATAAATTATTGAAAGAAGGGTAAAGCATCGGAGTTACAGAACCATAGGATTTGCTTTATAACGCACGTGACATGCATCATGCATAGTAAATTTTTTTGGAACGAAATCTTCTGCAGTACTCAAAAAGTACCATACGATATTGTGCACATATTGGAATGTCCATAAAAAAAAGACGGTTATGTGATGTTTATCTAAACTATTCAAATATCTTTGGAGTTTATCTATTTCTCTTTTCTTAGTATTTTAACGTACGCATGTAAGCACGCGCGTCACTCATCTTTTGATGGATGTTCCGAAGCATGCACAGCACCCTGTGAGTACCGCAGAAGATCCATTTTTTTTGGGTACAGGTCATGCATGGTAAATTAATTGTGGTCTTGGATACCGGCATGGTAGGGACTTGTAGGTAACAAAATTTTCTTTTATACAACCATGTAGGTTGGGATGAGGGTTGGGATGATGAGATATGGATAGAAAAATGGTTGTGATTTGTGATCACAATTACTCTATCAATGCATAAGATATACAGTTGGATTCCAGTCACTTGTGTTTTAGATCTTGCCCTTTGGTCATGTCAAATGTTGGACCAAATGTGAATTTTGTAATATAGACATATCCTACTTGTCATGATGATAATGTTCATGTTATATCAATTAATGTCTCCATCATTGATGCCTTGCTAATGCATTTCCATTCTATTCATCTCTTTGACTATTGAAGCCAAAATTAAAGGAGATTAGCCCTAGAAAATGTTGAAGGTTGCGTGAAACTTATCTTAGTCATCCATGCATTCTCCTTGAGAGCGACTTTGCACCAAGTAATCACCTTTACTTTTTTCTTCCATTCTGTATATGTATTTTATATTTTGGAGAAGCAAAGCAAGATAAGGGATGTAGCAAATAAATTGAAAGAAGTGTATAAAAGATGGTTTCACTGGTGATTTCTACCAAGTAACATGCAAGGTCGTACTTAATTCATCAATGTTTGTTGATCATCATATGTTTCATCCTCAAGATGGTACTCTAAGTAGCTTAATTATTAGACTTATTGTGGACCATTTTAATCATATCAGATAGTTTTCTAGGGTTAGATATATAAGATTTGAGATTAAGATCCATCATATTGGAAACTCAGTTCCATGCCAAATATTTTTGAAAACCATAACTCAGAATATAGAAATAATTAAATAAAGTAGCTAAAGATAAAGTTAATGTAGAATACAAAATCTTACTATAAAAGTATTTTAGCTGTTGTTACGATTATTTTCTCTAATCATAGTTAGTTTATAGGAGTTGTAACATTTTTTAACTAAAAAAAGAAATCTGATTCTTATTTTGTAAGAACGAATCTCACTAGCATAAGCAGAAAATTTGTAATTAGTTTTAGGTAAATTACAGAAACACCCCCTCTACTTTAACTCAATTTCACTTATGTCCTATATACTTAAAAAAATTCAAACTAGTCTTTCTAGTTATCAATATATTCAGATGTAGTTAAACCGTCTATCTTCGTTAATAATTTTTTTTAAATGATAAAAATATCCATCTCCTTTCTCCTCCCTCCTCCTTCATGGTCGGTGTCCCTCTTCCTCCCAATTCCTTCTCTCTTTTTCCTTCCTCTCCTTCCTTTTCACCCATTTCTCCTCCTTCCTTCTCTTTTTCCCTCCTCCTTTCTCCTCCAGTCCATTCTCCACCTATTCTCCTCCTATTTCTCCATCCATTCTCCTCCTCTCTTTTCTCCTCCTCTTCCTTTCCATTCACTTCTCCTCCTCATTCTTTTCCTCCAAGCTATTTATAAATCATCCCCCTATATGGTGGCTTCCTCCACCTTCATCCTTTTTTGTCTTCTCCATCTTCCTCTCCATCCTCTTCTCCTCCCCTTCCTTCTCTACCCTATTCCTTATTGATGGCCCATTTTCTCTCTTCCCCTTCCTCCTCATTCTCTTTGTCCTCGTCATATTTTTCCTTTAAACCAACTCATAAGCTTTATTCTTTAGATGGCCCCCTCTACATTACCCTTTCTCACCGACAAAAAAATTTTCCCCCTTCCTTTCTGTTGGTGGATGTCTGGCTGAACACCACCTTCCAAGACCTTTTCAGTACCACGCGATACAGTAGGAAGAAAGAAGAAACAAAACAAAACAATCAAAATACATGGATCAGCCACAAAAGAGCTCACCTCCACGGGCATGCAAACTTCACAGTGAAAAAAAAAATTTACAAGAGGAGACCTCACCCTCAACCCTTGTACACCCAATTCTCTCTCTCTAGAAGTTTTTCTCTCAAAAACTCTCTCTTTTGGAAGACCCCCTGAACCCCTGAAGTATCTGGCGATCGCTGTCCAGGAGCCTCCTTCTCCTCTCTCAGCAACACGCGCTTCTTCCTCGGTTTCGTACGGTGTCCACAGTGCAAAACCAAACCCCACACCTTCTCTATTGCCTCACAGGGATTTTAAAGGGCTTAAACAGGATTTAGATTCGGTTTAGGAGTCCTTAATCAACCCAAAAAATGTTCCAGACCATCAGATCAAGATCGGGAATCACCTGGGCCCTCCGATCATGCTCCGATCCACAGAATAGTGCCGTGGATCACGAGAAATACGTAAGAAATGCCCACGCGGTCCACAGGCCCACTCGTGGACCGCCCGATCCACAGTGGATCGGAGAACAGGGCCAGACAGGGCGCCTGGGCCTGGGCGGGCTCGTGCGTCCCGCACGCCTGGGTCGCACGTCCCGCGCACCGCTGCCGCCGCCGGCTGCCGACGGTCCTCCACCACCTCAGGTCTCGTGCCGACTCCAAAAACTTATATCTCCTCCATCCGAGCTCCTTTTCAGGTGATCTTGGTCTCGTTGGACTCCATTTTTCACCTGAACCTTGCTGTGGGCTCAATATGGGTTGAATCTCAAGGGATCAAATCCTAACAATCTCCATCTCGACTCGATATTCGGCCTCCTCCAAACTCCAAGAGCTTCTGATCTTCTCGCCCCATGCCTGGGACAATCGCCTGCTGATCATGGATGGGCAAACATGGGAGTCGAGCCAGGCTGCTCGATCCCATCTCCGTCATATGCTGTGCTCCTCCTGACTGAGACTTGCTCGGGGCATCATCCTGCGGCAATAGGAATCTTACCTTGCGACGTCGCCTCTCATCCTCTCGAGTCTCCTGTCTTGTACCCGATCCATCTCTTGGAACTCCACCTCGCTTTGGGCTCCGTTTGGCTCCCGAAGCTCCACCTCGCACTGGGCTCCCTGCAGGTAATAATGTCCTCTGCTCCCCTTCTTCCCTCCAGTACAATCCTATCGCCGCATAGGACCCTCAGGATTCCTCCATCAGCTACCGTCCTGTAGCCTCTCGAATCCAGTCTGCTAAGTGAGATAAGATTCCGTATGAAATCAGGTATGTATCGGACCTCCCCAATCTCCTCACTGCACCTCATGTGTCCTCCAGTTGATTGTCCCAATGCCTCTGATCGCACAGCTCAATCCATCCGGTAGATATACAGTGCCCCACTGTTCTCCAGGGAGTCAAACTGCTCCTCTCTGCAACATACATGATAGGGGCATGCAGAATCTAATATCCACTGCTGGAAGAAGTAGATACCTCATCAGATATCTCCAGAACATCTCCATCTGAATCGCTGCCGGCCGTCACTACAGCAGCCACCGTCCGATTTTTGAGTTGAGGGCAATCTCTGGCTAGATGCCCCAACTCCTCACACCGGTAACACCTGATTTTGCTCAACTCCCTCTGGACTTGGACCACCCTCGTTGCGATCTCCTGTCGCTCCATCTACCGCCTCCTGCTCCTTCAGAAGCCTCCAAAGCTGAGTTACCGCCATCTGAGCTCGAACCTGGGTTCTTCCTCCTGAGAACCTCGTTCTGGAGTATCGCCGCGGTGACCTCATCCATCTTGATGGTGCTCTTCCCCACTAGAAGAGCAGTCACCAAGAATTCGTACGAAGGAGAAAGTGACGCCAGCAAAACCAGTGCCCTGGTCTTCTCCTCAACATTCTCACCAACGCTGAGGAGGTCGGTGAGGATCTTCTGGAAGTGGCTGAGATGCCCCTGCACGCTCTGTCCCTCAATCATCCGCAGTTGGTAAAACTGCCTCCAGAGAAAAAAGTGTTGGTGAGAGACTTCGCCATATACAACTCCTCGATCTTCGACCACAGCACCATCGAAAAAGTCTCGCTTAGCACATGGATCACCACCTCATCCGTTAGGTACATGCGGATGGTGCTCACCGCCTGCATCTATAGCCGTTTCCAATCCCGCACCTCCATGGTGGTCGGCTTCTCATCGCACAAGAGAGCATCGATAAATCCCTGTTGGATGAGCACATCCTTCACCTTGTCTGCCACAAGGAGAAATTGCTCTTACCATCAAACTTATTGATCTCCATCTTGATTGTTCATGTCTTCTCCATCTTCAGTCTTGCTCACCACCGCTGCAATCTGCGTTCTTGTACCATCTTACTCTGATACCACTTGTTGGATGGATGTCTGGCTGGATACCATCTTTCAAGACCTTTTCAGTACTATGCGATGCAGCAGGAAGAAAGAAGAAACAAAACAAAACAATCAAAATACGTGGATCAGCCACAAAAGGGCTCGCCTCCACGGGGCATGCAAACTTCACTGTGAAAAAAAAAATTTATAAAAGGAGACCTCATCCTTAACCCTTGTACACCCAATTCTCTCTCTAGAAGTTTTTCTCTCAAAAACTCTCTCTCTCTTGGAAGACCCCCTGAACCCCTGAAGTGTCTGGCGACCGCTGTCCAAGAGCCTCCTGCTTCTTCTCTCTCAGCAACGTGCGCTTCTTCCTCAGTTTCGTACGGCGTCCACAGTGCAAAACCAAACCCCACACCTTCTCTGTTGCCTCACAGGGCTTTTAAAGGGCTTAAACAGGATTTAGATTAGGTTTAGGAGTCCTTAATCAATCCAAAAAATGTTCCAGACCGTCGGATCAAGATCGAGAATCACCTGGGCCCTCCGATCGCACTCCGGTCTACGGAATAGTGCCGTGGACTGCGAGAAACGCATGGAAAATACTTACGCGGTCCACAAGCCCACCCGTGGACCGCCCGGTCCATAGTGGATCGGAGAACAGGGCCCAGGCAGGGCGCCTGGGCCTGGGCCGACCCGCGCTCGCGCACGGGCTGGGCCGCGCCCCCGCCTGGGCCACAGGCCCTGGGTCGCGCATCCTGCACGCCTAGGTCGCGCGTCCTGCATGCCGCTGCCGCCCGCCGTCAGCTGCCGGCGGTCCTTCGCCGCCTTGGTCTCGTGCCGACTTCAAAAGCTCGTATCTCTCCATCCGAGCTCCGTTTCGGATGATCTTGATCTCGTTGGACTTCATTTTTCGTCGCGAACCTCGCTATGGGCTCAATGTGATTGAATCTCGAGGCATCAAATCCTAACACTTTCCTCTTCGCTTATTTCTTTTTATCCATGTTAGCTCCCTCCATCTTCTTTTCTTCCTTCTTATCCATTTCACCTCCTCATCCTTTTTTTCTTCAAACTGCCCATAAGCTATTTTCTTCACGACGGCTCCTTCCACCTCAGTCTCTTCCCAACGACAACCCATTTTTTCTCTTCTTCTTTCTCTCCACCCTCTTTTCCTTCTTGTCCTCCTTTCCTTCTCTAATCCATTCCTTACCTGCGACCTTTCTCTTCTCCTTTCTTTTCTCTTCATCTACTTTTTCTTCTCATCTTCTTCCTCCTCCAAGTCCATCTATGAATAAAGGACATTTTCATCCAATAAAAAAAAATCTAACATCGTTTATTGATAAAATGAACGGCTAGATCATATTGAAATATATCACTAATTAGAAAGGTTAATTTGATATTTTTTTAAATATAGAGGTGTAAATGAATTTGAGTTAAAGTTAAAGGGGTATTCCTATAATTTATTTTTAATTTTATTATGAACTGATGGAAGGAAATGAGATCTAGAATTCTGCTTTTGTGATTTTTTTTATTTTTTTAATATTTCGAGAGGTCCGAATTAAGCATATTAAAAGAAATTTTTTTTTTCTCCTTGATTAGGTCTTCGTGTATAGTTTTCTTCGATTTCCATGCCTCTGAATACAAATTGAGGGATCTTATTCACATTAGCTGGGTGACTCGACCTGGTCCTTTCGGCCTCAGCCCTATTCGTCTGTTGTAGGGTACCTTGCATATCTCATATCCATGGCTTAGTTTCATGCATCTCGTTTTGATTGATAGGGCAATTAGGTGGCATTATACTCAGCTAATCTATGGTTTTATGTTGATTCCAATTTTGGTATTGAGAATCCATCCCTCAAACTGTTGGCAGTCACTCTTGACAAACTGTTTGAGTTTTGCTTTGCTTGGAGCTTAGCTGTAGTATTTTTCTTCTGGGTTCTTCTTCCTCTCTTTTTTTTTTTTTTCAAAAAAAAAAAAAACTTTTCAGGTTCATAAAATCTTTAAGTGGATGTATTAGAGTTGATTCAAGTCCCTTTTCCACAGAGGATTGGAGGATTAGGGGTATTTGCACCAGGCCTATCCCTCTTACATCCCAAAAAAAATAAAAAAATGATGTTGATGAAATATAATAAATATAAATTAGAAGTTACAAGAATCTTCTGGGTTCCTATCTGCCTCCCAGAGGGTAAGCTTCGCATATGATCCCAAACCGTGTGACTTATAATGACGTGCAGAAAGAGGTGGCCAGCGTCCTAGAAGAACCTAAAGCCTCTCTTCCATCAACTAGAACCAGAGAAGAGGAATAAAACCCATAAAAGTGAGGCCGCATCCCCAACAGCGGAACCCCACCTGGTTCTTTGTTATCCATTACCTTCTTTTCTCTCTTCACCCACTTCTATCCACACACCCACCCACCCCTCTCCCTTTCCATCCGGGACTTGGAGGCCCAACCCCTTACCTCATCCCCCTCTCGTGATTCCATTAACGAGCTATTTATCCTCTCTCATCACTCCCCTGTCCCCGCTCTATTTTTCTCATCTCAAGCTCTTCCCTTCTCCCATGACTCCTTCCCTCCTTTGTCACTGCCTCGCCCTCCCCTTCCTCCAGCGATGCCATCCCCTCTTCGGAATGGGGACACCCCACTCCCCGCTGAAGCTGGCGGACCACTGCACCGCCACCAGGGACGCCACTTCCTTTCCTCCATCTCAGAGCACAAGGTCCGCCGGCTGATCGCGCTTATCCTGCTTCTGCGCCTCGCCGCCTTCTGCTTCTCCCTCTCCGCCGCCATCTTTATGTCCACCAACTCCTCCCGCTCTCCCGCCTCCCCTTCCTGGCTCCGCTTCCACCCCTTCAGGTTTGAAGTACTCCGCCCTCTCCTTCTCTCTATCTCTTTCGTTCTTTCTCCAATAATATGTATAAACCTAGCTGAGGCCCATTAATTCTCGTAGGTTCGTGTTCGCGGCGAATGGGATCGTGGCCGTGTATTCCTTGTTCGAGATGGGAGCTTCCATCTGGGAGATCCTGAAGGGTGCCACCCTGCTCCCCGAATCGTTGCAGCTCTGGTTCGACTTCAGTCACGACCAGGTTGGTGGGTGAATACTATTTATGCGCATTTTCGATACCTATAACTCTAGCTGTTTCTCTCCGTCTTAAAAGAGAAGATGTATTCTTTTAGCGCATCTGATTTACCAAAAAAAGAAAAAAAATGATGTTCTTTTCCTGTTTTTGGAATTGGTGTGGGTTATAAGGTGTTCGCATACATTCTGCTGTCGGCGGAGGCGGCGGGGTTGACGGAAGCGCGGGGGAAGGCATGTGTGTGGGCGGCGGAGAGGGAGAGCGGCGGTTTCTGCGTACAGTCGTACATCTCGGTTGGGTTGGGCTTCGCTGGGTTCGCCTTCCTCGCACTCTCTACTCTTCTTTCCGCCTTCCGCGTCGCTTCCTACATCATCACCGGATCCTCCTTCCATTTCTGATATCGTTTGCCGGCCGCTGATCGTTCATTTCCGCATAAGCAAGTGTATGGTATGACGGTAGTGGTCGAGCGAGTCGTACTGACTCGGACGCTTATTGGATTGAGGATGGTGGCCTCCACCGTCTCCATGTCAATGAACTCCCTTCTTTGCCCCTGGACTTCTGACTTTCTCTTTTGCTTTAACTAGTGTACTGTACTGAGACGCTGTGTGTACAATCACGCGAATCTGGAGACGACCGGGCACGAGGTGAATCCCGATCTGCCTCCCAAATGCGATGCTCTCGCACAATCCACGCTCGTCCCCTCCTTCTCTCCACAGTATATCGTGAGTTCAGTACATCCAAAAATAAAATAGATAAAATATTTTTTATATACTACATATGATTAAAAAAAATATACCATCTCATCTGATTGGATCACGTAATTACTATTTTTCAACATATATTTAATACTTATAATTTTACTTTGTCATTTAAAATTTTGAATGACAAAAATATCCTTCCTCTTTTGAAAAAATTATGACATTCCGTGACATATTATAATATACCACGATCAAATTATAACTTTCTGTTCATAATTTGATCAGATCCAAGATGTCATAAGGAAGGAAATTATATTCTTATCATTTAAAAATTTCATAAATTTTTAATGACAAAAATATCTTTTTCTCTTCATAATTTTTAGAAAAAAATTATGATTTTCTATGTGCAGGAAGTCATAATTTGACGGCAAAATGTTATAATACGACCACAGGATGTTATAATATTTACAGGATAAGAAAAATATTTTTATCATTCAAAATTTTAAACAAAAAATCAAAACTGCAGATATTAAATACGCTATTAAATGTACGTTGGAAAGTGATGGCTATATGCTTCAATATAGTTGGACAGTGTATTTTATGTTAATTTTATTATATCATATGCGGTCATAAAAATTTTCTCAAATAATATATGCCCCACATAAGAGGATAGTTAATCATTTCAGCTGAGTTACACTTGGCCATACATATTTTGCACCGTAGAGGATCATGGTTTATGATACTATCTCATATAGTTTGATATGAAGTATATTGTGTGGTAGCAATCTCGTAACAATATACTATCTCATATTATGTCGATATTCTTTCATACCATGCCGAATTATTTTTCGGTGCTACGATAGGATGTTATTGATTCGGTACCAGATGGCAACCGAGAGCCATACGTGATCTGGTGACGAACATGTCATACATTTCGAAAATATCTCGGCCTATCGTGCTTGACATGCGAGCCATATTTGATGTCGAGCATGCCCATGGCAGAGGATCTAGACTGGGCCTTCTGCTGCTAAATGCGCTCAATCAGGTGCGACTATTATAAATTTTGGCCTTTCTTTGGCTACCGCTATTTTCTGGCCTACCATTTAAGCTCCTGGCCAGTGGACAAGTGTATGTTCATGAACTTCAAATCTATCGAGCAATTTCTTAAGATTGGCAGCAGTTAAGTGTGTAATGGCATGCCCTTTCACGTGGTGCATCGTCCCTAGCTGGGTCAAAGGAGAGCAAACCTATTAAGTATACTGCAGCAGTTTGATGGGCTTGGATGGCAATGAGATATGGAATGCATGGTGTTGGATTACAGGGAGATTACGTATCATTATAGTTGCTGGATGGCGTTTAATTTCATTTGGATGTGGTTAACATTGCAAGTAATGCCAGCCTACATGCATGCACCCTTCGGTGGGCTACAGAGTACATTCAATGGTCCCTTGTGAATTTCACAAGATGTCACAATTCATCCAAGTGACTAGATTGCACAAATCATGCACCGGTAGGTACGGACTGATGCTATTTTTCTTTATTACCTCGTATGACTGGTTGGATGCGCTTGCACGGAGCAGGAAGTTTATCGAAACATCTGGTTAGATGGAATGTCTTACCGGCATAGATGATCCTTGCTAAGAGCTCCGCATCCATCATTTGGTACCTTACTGGTGAAAATATAATCACGCATAAGTGGAACTTTGGTCACAGACTAATAGATTTCTAGGTTTGATCATATATATATATTGTTGTGTCCATGTGTCAAGCAGATACGGTACCTTCCTCCCTCCACTGCACGCAAGGTATTGTCCGCTCTCCCCAGGGCCGCCGTTGCAACAGGCAAGCCAAACCCTGGAGTCACGATTTTGTCCCTCAGCCCTCTGGGCAAAAGACGCCTCACGTGGGCAAGGGAGAGCCCGCACTAATTAAGCACATGACACTTTAGAGTTTGTTCGATGTGGAACTATAAGGAAGGTCCCCCACGGCCTCCCCATAAATGCCCCCCACTCTGGAGGGTACATGTGCGGGCAGGGGCGGGTGCCCTCTACTAGCGCGCCACTGTTGTGTCCATATGTCAAGCAGGTACGGTACCTTCCTCCCTCCATCGCACGCAAGGTATTGTCCGCTCTCCCCAGGCCGCCGCCGCAACAGGCAAGCCAAACCCCAGAGTCACGGTTTTGTCCCTCGGCCTCTCTGGGCAAAAGGCGCCTCACGTGGGCAAAGAGAGCCGCACTACTTAAGCACATGACACTTCAGAGTTTGTCCGATGTTGGACTATTAAGGGAGGTCCCCCCACGCCTCCCCACAACATGCCCCCACTCTGGAGGGTACATGTGCGGGCAGGGGGTGGGTGCCCCCTATCTGGCGCGCCACTGTTGTGTTCATGTGTCAAGCAGGTACGGTACCTTCTTCCCTCCATCGCACGCAAGGTATTGCCCGCACTCTCCAGGGCCGCCGCCAGGCAAGCCAAACCCGGAGTCACGTTTTGTTCCTCGGCCCCTCTGGACAAAAGGCCCTCACGTGGGTAAGGGAGAGCCCGCACTACTTAAGCACATGACATTTCATATGTACCCTCCAGAGTGGGGGGCATGTTGTGGGGAGGCCGTGGGAGACCTCCCTTAATAGTCCCACATCGGACAAACTCTGAAGTGTCATGTGCTTAAGTAGTGCGGGTCTCCCTTGCCCACGTGAGACGCCTTTTGCCAGAGGGGCCGAGGGACAAAACCGTGACTCCGGGGTTTGGCTTGCCTGTTGCGGCGGCGGCCCTGGGGAGAGCGGACAATACCTTGCGTGCGGTGGAGGGGGAAGGTACCATACCTGCTTGACACATGATACAACAGTGGCGCCCAGGTAGGGGGGCATGTTGTGGGGAGGCCGTGGGGGGACCTCCCTTAATAGTCCACATCGGACAAACTCTGAAGTGTCATGTGCTTAAGTAGTACGGGCTCTCCCTTACCACGTGAGGCGCCTTTTGCCCAGAGGGACCGAGGGACAAAACCGTGACTCCGGGTTTGGCTTGCCTGTTGCGGCGGGCCCTGGGAGAGCGGACAATACCTTACGTGCGATGGAGGGGGAAGGTATCGTACCTGCTTGATACATGGACACAATAGTGGGCGCCAGGTAGGGGGCACCCGCCCCTGCCCGCACATGTACCCTCCAGAGTGGGGGCATGTTGTGGGGAGGCCGTGGGGGACCTCCCTTAATAGTCCCACATCGGACAAACTCTGAAGTGTCATGTGCTTAAGTAGTGCGGGCTCTCCTTGCCCACGTGAGGCGCCTTTTGCCCAGAGGGACCGAGGGATAAAACGTGACTCCGGGATTTGGCTTGTCTGTTACGACGGTGGCCCTGATAATATATATATATATATATATATTCCCATTCGAGACTTGTCTCCGTGCCATAACACCCCTTTCCTATCAATTTTTTGGACAGCATATTCAGGAGAATCTGGATTTGAATAATCATAGTATGCATAGATCTGTTCTCCCTTTCTCTCATGGTAAATTTTGTTTTTAAAGCAACTCTCACTCATTATAGTGTGAAGGACTTAGATGCCTTAATTTTAAGTATCTAGGTCAAGCTAATCGAGGCATGGTATATGTCTACCACGCAGAAGAGAATGGAACAGGACATCTTTCATGGTATTCTATTCAAGCCTGTTGGTGGCTCAAACTATACTATATTTGTTCTCAGTCGTGTAATGTTTCTATTTCTAGTGTATATATATGGTCACCTGTTTTATATATTGTAATATACAAGCTATAATATTTTTCTCTGTGATTAAGCTACAGCTTCTCTTTCCACCAAAAACAAAAAATATGAGCAGTTGTTCATTTTGGGACATGTCTATGCATCATTTTGTCAAGCACGTGCTGTTTCGATAATCAATGGGTCTCCATTTGGGCGAAAAGGACTTGGTCCCAACCAAAATCTTAAACGACGTGTTAATCTCCAAGTCCAGACTCAGAATTGGAGTCACTCGTTTCATGATTTAGGTTCATGCTGTTCGAAAGTCAGATAAACACAACCTAACTAAATTGGGTCCCAACAAACAACTGAGACAGGTCCAGGAACTCGGCCCAACTCTCGAACCGGTCGGTCCGAAAGGGCTCCCAGCCGTCCACCTCCGATGGTCTCTGGTGAACGTAAGATCGAGATCTGACGGTGGTTTGTCCTGATTGATCTATCTAGTATGTATTTCTACGGTGTAGCGCAGTCTGTTCATACCACTGTTATGCAGTACTAAAGGCGCCATTGGCTCGATGGCGGTAAACCGGAAGGCCAACATAGGAAGGATGCTCCTCACACACTAGCGCAGCATTGCTTTCTTTCCATCAATCCAGACCGTACGATGGACGGTAGCCCATCGTGGAACGTTGACCTGCCGGACCACTGGACGGCATGCCAGAAAGAATTAATATTTTATAGTGGCCCGGTCCCATCGAGTACTCTCTCTCTCTCTCCCCCTCTTCTGCTCCATTTGGAGAGCTCAGACTCCGAGGTGCCCCTCTCTTCGCTCGGGGACGAGGCGAAGGCTCCCCATCTCTTCTTCTCTCTCTAGGGTTGATGACCTGAGAGCTCCCATGGCCGCGATGTCGGGAAAGTCTATGGAGCTCGAGGCGATGCGCAAGGAGGACGGCTCTTGGCATCCTTGCCGCGTCTCCTTGAGGTCCTCTCTTTTCTAGCCCCCAAATCTCCGGATTGGTCATTGGGATTCCGGTTTGATTTCGAGTATGCTTGCTGATTGGTGATTCTGAATTCCAAATGACTTTCTTCGTGTGTGAAATGCTTCCATCTTAATGGGTTTTCCTTCACGTATGATAGATTAGATCGAACCTTGTGATCGGGGTCCTTATTTTATTCGTGCGAAGTTGATATGTTGGTGTCTAGGGATATTTCAATGCGTCAAGAGATTAAATGTTTTCCCCGATAGGTGCTTCCGGTTATTGGATTGTGTTTGCTAAGACCTAAATTTATGTAATAGAGGCCACTTGTAGAGAAGCTCAGTTCATAGTAGGCATGATGGGCTGTTATGCTTTCTTCCATTGCAAGATTGTGTATCTATAACTATTTTCTCTTTCTTTGTGCTAATATAGTTTAGGTTATCAGTGTTGTGGGGTTAGGGAAATATCTACAGTTGAAAGCTAACTTCGATTCCCATCTTTCTGGTCATACAATTAGGCATTGGTGGTTTCTTTCATCATATCGACTTCCAATGTCTAACTCTCTAACCGACCATGTTTGGGTATGCTTAAACCAACAAAGTGCTTTTCGTAATCCATGTTTGATTGGTATCTTCGAGAGATGGTTTTATAATCTTTTGTTCACGTTAAGGCAAGGAACATTGCCTATGTAAATTCTTCATGTTCATGCAAGGCATGCTGCTGTATTGCCTGTGGTGGGAACAAAGGGAAGGGGTGTCGTAATGTGTATCTGGGAGCCATGGTTTTAGAATTTTTTGCGTACATCAATGTAGTGAACTTCGATCATCTAATATCTGAATGTACATGCAGGATATGCTATCATATTGAACGTCGGCATAATAAATGTGACAGGAATTGTACAATTACCTCAACAAACTACCTTAATCTATGCACATGAAATTGTTGTTATGTATTAACATATGGTCCGATGAAGTTTCAGTACCATTGACTCTCAACATGATGCCAATCCCTTGTATTGGTACTAAGTTCCGGGGAATAGCAATTTTGGTCAAGAAAGAAACTTGCCATGAGACCTTCCAAATTGGTTTCACAACCTAGGTCTATGTTACCAAAGAAGGCAAGATTTCACATAAGGAATCACAGTTGGTTCAAAATCCAAAGTGCCAAATTAAAATGAACTTTTCCTATGCACATATTAACCTCTGGCTTTCATTATATGTGCTATCTATCTAATTTTGACTTCTTGTTTGTCTATTTAAATTGAATCGTTTTAAATGCTCCGAAGGATAAATAGAATGATGTTGATCTGAATTTTAAGCACATTTTATCACTCCTCCACACACACCAGATATGTACATGCATGCCTGACATCATATCTATGTATAAGCGTGTAGCAATTGGCAACTGCATTAGTGATTTTAAAGAGATTATGAACATGCATACGCACATGTAGACTTGCATATGTACATCTGCTTGTGTAGGTATGATGTAATCAGTGAGTGAAACATAATATGAATTTTTTTTCTTGAAGTTGCTATTGTTTCTAATTGTTTCTTCTTTGACTTGTATTAAGAATTTTAAAGCATGATTATTACTGTGCAGTTCCAATGATGCAACTTCTTTTATTGTTGTGCAATTTGAAAGTTGCAATCAAGAAGATATTATATCCGATAGAGAAGATGCCTTAGCACGTTTACGCTTTCGTTCCACCCCCCTTGAATATGGTGAGTGTTCTCATATCAAAGAAGGAGAGTGTGTTCTTGTCATGCGCAAGGGGCAAACTACAAGCTTGTTCTTTGATGCTGTTATAGAGAAGGTACTTATTTTCTACCAAATATTTCCATTCTTGTAGACCTTTGTGATGACAAATTTAAAGAGGAAGAAACATGTGAAATGTTCTATTTATCTTTGTGGTTGTTCTCTTTGGTTTTCTTACATGCCCATTTTCTGCTGGGGAATGGAGCCAAATAGCCTATTTTACTTAGTCGATAGAGGAATTTCCATTTTGCTTCATTCATTTAAATTTGCTTATGCTAGATATTCATCCATTTCTGTTCAAGATATTATATTTTTTCACTTGTTAAGACTTTAACCAGCATGTAATGTTTTTGATGAAGCATTCGATTATTTCAAGTCCAAACTAAAATGACTCTTTTGGCCATGGTCCCTTGACTCCCTTCCATTTTGACCGCTAAAACTCCTGTGTTGCATCCGAATTGATATGTGATATTAAAAAGGCCTGTTGAACTTGGTAGTTTCTCATCTTAAGTTTTGTTTCAGATATTGGAGGAGAAATGCTTTTATACTACAATCACTAGGTTTCAAGCGGAAAGTTCATAATTCATTGAGTTGAAGCTTGGAGCTTCCTCGACATGCCTGATACAAACCAAAATGAACTTAAGACTTGTTGTTTTGTAATTTCTGCAAATATCATCTAATGGTGCTGTAAACACATTAAAGTAGCTAAAATGTTTATGTTTAATGCTGCGATGCATGAAATTGTTGGTCATATTTGGGACAAAAATGAAACATGAGATGTGATTTTTCTAAGGTTAGATTCACAAAGATAATATAGGAAAAGTCATATCCTTGTCATAACAAACATTTGTGTCATGAGGCGATTTGCTTGGATGAAGCAACTGTCTGTATAGTTGGGCTGTGTGAGATCAAGAAGCGCTGAGTTGAAAAATAAACTACCTGCAGCACCATTGCAATAATGATGCGGGGTTTGCTCTAGTAGTAACCATTCTCCTAGTAACTCTTCCTCCACGCATCAAACCTTTAGTCTACCTTGGGTGCTTGGACCCACCAGACAGAGTGAACTAGAACTTTGAAGTGGACACCAAGAAAAAATTGGTGTCAATAGGTGATAGGATTTCCGGTTCAGTTAGACATTGTTAAGCAGTTTCTTACAAGTTACTGGTTTATTTATGGACGAATTGTTGTGTATGTTAATTACCCTTATTTTTTTTCAAAGGTTGTAAGATGTGAAATGCTTTTTCATGACTATTATTATTATTTTTCCATAATGTTATTAAGTTATATTCAGTTTTTCCAGATATCCTAAACTCAGGGGTTCAGCAGTCTACCATCCCTGGTGCAAGAGTGTACTTTTTGCAACCTCTGGATGTTTCAGGGTGTGCTAACCTTGACCTTTTTTGTGCTTAAGAAGGTTATTGTGTTCTCTGAGAGTGGAAATGAATCTTAGCATAATCATTAAAGTTTTTTTTTTTTTTTAAAAAAAAAAGCTCGTATTAACCATGAACTTGAACTCTATTGTTTCTACAAGAAAATGGATTGCCAGTATTTTTTGTGCATAGAGTCTTGGCATTTCAGATAACATGATCCAAAGAAAAGATAAGGATAGAACTTCACATTTCATTGTCCAAGTTATCTTCCTACTTCATTTTTTCTGTTCATTATATGGATGCTTACTCCATGCCGATTTGTTTGGTACATTTGATCTGTGTCATCTGCAGACATACAGAGTGAAACATTCAAATCGAGTACACTGCAGATGCACTTTTGAAGTCAGATGGCTTAATCCTAAGCTGAATGGGGAAACTGTGACTGTTCCATCTAAGTCAGTTATGAAACTCTCTGATAAAGATATTGACAGCCACCCAGCATTCGCTGCATTTTTAACCACTTTGACTCGTAGAAATGGTGTGGAATTTCCTTCATTCCTTGATCTTTTAGAGGAAACTACCCGCGAAACTAACCTTCATGGATTGTTGGAAAAGCAAATAGAAGAGATAAGCAAATCGGCTGATCGATTGGAGTGCCCGAGAGAGGTTCTGTTAGAAGCTAAACGAGGTATGATTCTATATGCAGCCGTTGATTTTGATTAGTTAAAAGAAATAATGTTATCTATCATTTTTCCTTTTAAATTAAGATGTTAAGAGGATAGAAAAAAAATATAAAATGCAGGGAGAACTGTATTGGTGTAGGTGTAAGCATATTTTCAAAATAAAAAAAAAAGAAATAAGAGAGAAGAATTTCTTAAAACCCTTAATTGATAAGGAAAGCTGCCAATTTATTCACCCCTTGTGGCACAGAAACTATTATATCCATATAACAAAGATCATCATAATTTTCTTTCCATATAGCAAGCATTAAGGCCCCGGTGCTTGATTAACAGAACTTGATAAAATACTCCTTAAGCAACATACTTCTATGTTATTCTTGCTATTTGTGCCATGCAAATTATAGTAGCACATACTTGAAATATCTTTTCCATTCTATGCATGTGTATATGTATATTAAAAACCTCAAATTCACAAGTTTCCGGATGCATTATTCTAGTTGATTTAATTGGTTGGCAGGCATATGTTTACAACTGAACACTTCCTGTTTACAGCTAACCTCAATGGCCGCAAATGGAATAAAATGGTTGTTACTTCACGAACAATTCTATTTAATGGTCATGATGATTTCAGAAGATCCACCAGGAGCCAGAGTAAACAACAGCTTGATATTGAACTCAATAAGCGTTCGGAGGATGTGCCTTTGAGCCCTCTTGCTGCTCGCGCAGCTCTGGCTTCATTAGTGCATGAACTACCACATGAACCCGAATTTCCCATCTGTCAAATAGGAAAAGAAGGCTATTTGGACCCTGCCCCAGAAGGTCTAAAGAAGCACATCGATGAGCACTTTTTGGATGTAGAAGGCTTGCTTGACATCTCTGATGTCAAGATCCAGTACAATCCATCTGTCCTTTTAAGTTCCACTGAAAATTCATACAATGGTCCACCAGTTGAAGATAGAAATTTATCCAGGCATGTATTTCTACTAGAAAGAATAATACAAAAAAATGTGTGTCTGAGGAATCTCCAGCTTCATTAAGTTCACAAGAGAAACCAGCAGGAGCATCCAAAGAGTCAGGCAAGAAAGTGGGAAGCTCTACCATTGTGAAACATTCAAAAAATTCAGTAACAGATGGGAAGCAGAATGGCGGTGTGGTGACAACAAGATTAACTCGTTCAGCTGTACAGAAAGATATACTAAATTCAACTGTTGAGGTGGAGCAAGGGTCCTCAAATGGAAAGTTTGCAAGTCTTGTAAGCACAAGGTTAACGCATTCTGCAGAGAAGAAAATGAGGTGTGTTGCAAATATTAAGCAAGAGCTTGAAAACAACAAGTTGACTCAAGATGCAGAAGAACTCGTCACACCTGAGAATATTGAGGGCAAGAAGAAGAAAATTCCCTCTTCTGTAGATACAGAGACCAATTTGACGCTGGATAGCAGGAAGAGGACCAGGGCATCCAGTGTTACTCCACCTACCAAGGAAGATCGAGGTGATTGCAAAGAATGACTGATCTTTTTATATTGGCTTATCTTTGTGGTGCTTACGGTAACCAACCTTTTCTACTTTCCAATGTTTGCATGATGGGACAACTTGATTCTTTGCAGGTGAAATTTTGCAAGATGATGAAAGTTTCCCTGCTTCAAAAAGGACAGCATCTTCTAAGAAGCCTTCGTTGCGGTTCTCACCAAGGCTTAGGTTTCTCCCTAGAACACGCTCACAGAAGAAGGGTTCAGCGATCCACTGAACGCATAACTAAGGTGTTTTTTTTTTTTAAGTTTCAAGGGGCACAGTTCGTGTTTTGTGCTGTTCATAATATTAGTGACTAGTACAGCTGAGATGCAGAGACATCCATATTGCATATATTCTGTAGGGACGTTTACCTGCTGCAG
This sequence comes from Elaeis guineensis, assembly GCF_000442705.2. Lineage (NCBI taxonomy): Eukaryota > Viridiplantae > Streptophyta > Magnoliopsida > Arecales > Arecaceae > Elaeis > Elaeis guineensis. The sequence continues at coordinate 67,615,638 of NC_026006.2, read as the reverse complement.
AAAGGTTTTTTGAAACCACCCCTCAGGTAATGGGATAGTATCATCCCCGGTGAAATATGTATCCATGCATGATCTTGCAGTCATTTTACTACTCTTGCACTTAAATGATATTAGGTAATGTGTTTCCTTTTAAGAATCTGCAATCATTTTTCATATTTAAAGCTCAATTAGGAAGCCAGGTAACGTCTGCCTTTTTAAGCTAATTGGTTTAGGGATCAAAACCTGCTGACAGTAATTTAGTCATGTACTGGTTTGATCTTCGTATTCTACGGTGACTTGCACCACAAGTTATGAACTAGCACCATTGTGCAGAAGGTATTGTTTAACAACAGCAAACAATTTAATTTGAAAGTTGGTCATGCACGCATCCTAGAGAAATATCTGCATTCCATGTCATTTGATCAGCAAAAAAAATGTTGTTATAATTAGATGAGACCCATATTTGTCTTTGCCAATGATTTATAAATTCTCACATGGTCACACTTCAGTAGCTATACCTGGTCTCCTCTGGATTTATTTATGGGGGATGCCGGACAACGTTGTTGTGTTGCAACTGCTATCCTTCTTATATGAGAGAGAGAAATTCAGAAGCCACCATAGGACCTTGTGTTGGAAGAAATGGGTTGCAGATGTCTTGGACACGGGTTTGCACAATTCTCATAACCACCAGATTCCGTAATACTATTATATTTGAGTGGGTTGTTCAATAATTCAACTGTCGTTGGGCTCAGATTATTCTTATGATGTGGTGGAAATTATATGAATAACACCCCTTGTGAGTCATCAGCTTGGGGGAAAGGCCTTATGTGGTCTTGCATGGTTGGCACTGATTGCAGGATAAATTGTTGCAGGTTGAATTCGACCTAAAAGGGCATGAATGCAATCCAATAGCATGTTCGAGTAGCATGGTTACCTCATTTGCTATATACTTCACATCTTGCATGCACAACCATGAGGAGATATCACAAGGATGGCATGCTCAAGTGTGCAAACATGCCCTAATATCTACAAGCTACTAGGATGCCAAAAAGAAAGCACCCTCGGTCATGGAAGCAGCTGGCAGAGTTGTTTCTCAAGATGTTGCCGGATGTATAAAACAACACAAACACGGTCTTTCATTGGTCATCGATGCTGTGCTGATTGCATCAAAATCCTTGTCAACAAAATAGAGATCAGACTTCCATGGCCATGGGAAAGACCTACTTTGTCTGACGCGTGCACAAGCTGTGTTCGAGGGTTCAAACTCTTCAACTACCTAGAAAAATATTTCTTTAAAAAAAAGAAAAATAAATAAAAGGAAACTGTTATTGTAGGCAGCGAATCATTTCTTATTTGTTATCTGTTGTGGCAATTGATATGATTGATATTTATTTGTCTGATCTTAATAATAACCAAAAATGAAGCTATTCCAATAATATCTGACTGAAAAGATGATAATATCAATCTGAGAATATTGACCCTTTTCGGCCATAATCATATGCTTAGAGTAGCCTTAATTGTGAGAAAATATGGAAATGCATTTGATATTAATAGGGATGAATGGGTGACCCTCAGATAAGACATTCAGCCACTCACATAATTTTCATTCTCTTTCTTTCTCTCTCTTCAACTATTTTTTAATTTCGATTGAGTTGAGCATCACAGGGTCCTCCAATAGAAAAACTTTGGTCAAAAAAACTATTTTTAAGGTCCATCCATTAACCGAGTTGCTTCGATTTTTATATCCTTGATCCGCATGGTGCTTGGCGAAGAGACCCACCTCATTACCATCTCGATCTTATCGCTCTCAGTCTGATTTCGGATTTCAGTAGTAATAAATTGAAACCTGTGGTTCGAGGGTGATACTTGATTTGAATGGCATTAAGCGGTTTTAGATGTTCCAATTAGTTGCAGTGTAAACGTAGCAACTTGATAGTGTGAGGAGAGATATCTCACCCTCTTTTAACATTCAAAAAGACAGACATTTTGGTTACGAGTTTGAACCCGCCAATTTTAATGCTTTTTGGCATTATGCCCAATAAGGGTATATAAAACGCAATGGGGCATGTATCCAAGAGAACATGATCCCGTGAAGAAGGATCTCATGCAAAAAAATCGACGAAGATGAACCCTCTGAAGTTAATTACGATTGTATGAATTGTGATGACGGGAGATGGAATGCAAGTGCTTGCATGGAGACTTCTATGCGCAAGTTTGGAGCACGTGAGCATTTTTTTTTGGAAATAAGAAGGGATATGCATGGTTCAGTTTTGATTGATTTGGATCAATCTTTAAATCAAATTGGCTAAAATTAAAATCAAAACTGAACTGATCATACAAAAAAAAAATTAAATTAATTCAAAAAAATCAGTTCAGTCCTATTTGACTTTTGGATTATTGGCTATTAAATTTCTATCAAATCAGCAGCTTATGAAATACGCTGAACGTGCCACCATCCATTTTAAATTTTAATCATATTAAATAGGTAGCTTATAAGATAGGCTAAATAGATAATTTATGACTAGATTAAATAAGATAGATCTATAATTTTTTAAAAATAAAGATAATTTATAATTTATCATAAAAAAAATTATAGAAATAGCCTCCCAACTTTAGTTCAATTTTATTTATACCTCCATACTTTAAGAAATATCAAATCGACTCTTCTAGCTATTGATTTTTCCAATATGATCCAACTGTTCATTTTATTAACAAATGGTGTTAATTTTTCTTTGATGGATGAAAATACCTCTCATTTATGGAGGAGGTTTGGAGAAGGAAGAGGATGAGGAGAAAGAGTAGATAAGGAGGAATGGGAGGAGAGAAGGATGGCCAACGAGGAATAGATTGAAGAAGGAGAAAGAGGACAAGGAAGAAAAGAGAATAAGAGGAAGGGGAGGGGAAGATGAATTGCCGACGGAAAAGAATAGAGGTAGAGGAGAATGCCATGGAGGGATAGATTTATAGGCAGCTTAGAGGAGGATGAAGAGAAAGAAAGGAGGTGGAGGGAGCCGACATGGAAGAGAAATGGATGAGATGGAAGAGGAGAAAGAAAGATGGATTGTCGATGAGAAGAAATGGATGTGAAGGAAGCCATCGTAGAAGGATAGAGCTCATGAGTGGGTTTGAAGAAAGAAGAGAATGAGAAGAAGGAAGAGGATAATGTTGGGGATGTCTGGCCAGAATACCATCTCCCAGAACTTTTTCAATACCGCGCGTCACAGCAGAAAGAAAAAGAAATAAAATAGAAACAATCAAATACGTGGATCAGTCAAAAAAAGAGCTTGCCTCCACGGGGCATGCAAACTTCACTATGAGAAAAGAAAAAAAATACAAGAGAGATCACACCCTTAACCTCATATACCCAATCTCTCCCTCACAGAAAGCTCTTCCTCACAACAGCTCTCCCTCTAGGAAGACTCCCCTGAACCTCTGAAACGATCACTGTTCGCTGTCCAACAGTTTGTCTGAAGGCCCTGCTTCTGCTCCTGTCGACACCATGCTTTTGTTCTCTGAGTTCTTTATCGAATAAAGCCGCACACACCTACTCTCTGTTCACGGAACATAGCCTTTTAAAGGCTTAAAGCCATAAAACAATAGAAAACAGTCCCACAGCACCTAAAAAACCTCCCAGAACCGTCGGATCGTGACCGACAGCTTCCCCAAGCCGTCCGATCGTGACATGGTCTACGAAATAGCCCATAGACTGCGAGAATCGAAAAAAAAAATGCCATTTGGTCTACGGTGGACTGCAATAAATCGAGGAGAAACGTCCTCACGATCCACGCACCCACCCATGGACTGCCCGATCCACCGTGGACTGAAATATTCGGGTGCCTGAACCCCACGCGCGTGCGCGTGGGCCTGGCCATGCCCGCACTCACGCGCCTGGGCCTGGGCCGCGCACAACACGTGTGCGCCTAGGCCTGGGCTGCACTCCGTGTGCCAGTGCATCAGTGTGCTAAGCCACACACTGCCGCATGTGGCCGCACCACCGCTGCTCCGTCGGCCCACCGTCGGTCTTTCGTTGCTTTGAATTTTGTGCCAATTTCAATCAAGCATATCTCGATCATTCGGACTCCATTTGAGGTGATCTTAGGCTCATTGGACTTTGTTCGTCATCACGGACCTCGCTGTGAGCTCAATATAGATCGAATCTCGAGACATCAAATCCTAACAATCTCCATCTCGACTCGACATTCAACCTCCTCCTGACTCTGAGAGCTTCTGGATCTCCTCGCCCCCATATATTGGGACAATCACTTGTTGATCATGGATGGACAAATATAAGAGTCAAGCCAGACCACTAGATCTTAGCTCTGTCTATGCTGTAATCCTCCTAACCTGAGACCTGCTCGGGGTATCATCCTGCGACAATAAAAATTTACCTTGCGATATCATATTTCATCCTCTCGAGTCTCGCATCTCGTGCCCAATCTACTCCACCTAGAGCTCCACTTCACTTTGGGCTCCACCTGGCTCCAAAGCTCTACCTCGCATTGGGCTCCCCACCAGATAGTAATATCCTCTCGTCCTCTTCTTCTCCTCCACAATAATCTTATCGCCACGTAATACCTTTAGGATTCCTCCATCAGCTACTGTCCTGTAGCCTCTCGAATCCAGTCTGATCAGTGAGATAAGATTCTGTCTGAAATTGGATATGTATCGAACCTCCTTCAATCTCCTCACTATACCATCATGTGTTCTCCAGCTGACCGTCCCAATATCTCTGATCGTATAGTTCGATCCATCCGATAGATAAACAGTACTCTCACTGCTCTCCAGAGAGTCAAACTGCTCATACATGATTGGTGCATGCAGAATCTAAAATTCACTGTTGGAAAGAAGTAGATATCTCGTCAGATATCTCCAGGGCATCATCTTTGAATCATCACTGGCCGTCGCGACAGTAGCCCTCGTTCGATCATTGAGTTGAGAGCAATCTCTAGCTAGATGTCCCAACTTGTCACATCGATAATATCTGATTTTGCTTAAATCCCTCATCTTGGACTTGGATCGCCCTCATTGCGATCTTCTGTTGCTTCATCTACCGCCTCCTGCTCTTCTAGAAACCATCAAAGCTGAGCTGTCGTCACCTGAGCTCGAAGCTAGGTTCTTTCTCCTGAGAACCTCATTCTGAAGAATCGCTATAGTGACCTCATCCATCTTAATGGTGTTCTTTCCCACTAGAAAAGCAGTCACCAAGAATACACAAAACGGAGAGCGACGCTAGCAAGTCCAGTGCCTTGATCTTCTCCTTAACTTTTCGCCAACCTGAGGAGGTCGATGGAGATCTTTTGAAAGTGGCTGAGATGCTCCTGTATGTTTTGTTCCTCAATCATCACAGCTGATAGAACTGCCTCCAAAGAAGAGAATGTTGGTGAGAGATTTTGCCACGTATAACTCTTCGAGCTTTGACCACAGTATGATCGGAGAAGTCTCGCCAAGCATATGGATTACCATCTCATCCGCTAGATGTGTGTGGATGGTACTTACCACCTACATCTGGAGCCGCCTCCAATCCTGCACCTCCATGATGGTCGGCTTTTTCTCGCATAAAAGAGCATCGATCAATCCTTGATGGATGAGCGTGTCTTTTACCCTTACCTGCCACAAAGAAAATTGCTCTGTTGATCTCCATCTTGATTGATCATGTTTTTTCCATCTTCAATCTTGCTCACCATCGCTGCAATCTGCGTCTTGATATCGCTTGCTCTGATATCACTTTGTTGGGGATGTCTGACCAGGATACCACCTCCCAGGATCTTTTCGATACCGCGCGTCACAGCAGGAAGAAAGAAGAAATAAAACAAAAATAATCAAATACGTGGATTAGTCAAAAAAAAGCTCATCTCCACGGGGCATGCAAACTTCACTATGAGAAAAGAGAAAAATTACAAAAGAAGATCACACCCTCAACCCTCGTATACCCAATCTCTCCCTCACAGGAAGCTCTCTCTCATAAAAGCTCTCTGTAGGAAGATCCTCCTGAACTCCTAAAGTGATTACTGTTCACTATCCAACAGTCTGTCTGAAGGCCCTGCTTCTGCTCCTGTCAGCATCGTACTTCTGTTCTTGAGTTCTTCACCGATCAAAGCCGCGCACACCTACTCTTTGTTCATGGAATAGAGCCTTTTAAAGGCTTAAAGCCGTGAAATAATAGGAAACAGTGTCCCACAGCACCTAGAAAACCTCTCAGAACCATCGGATCATGACCGACAGCTCCCAGGCCGTCCGATCATGATATGGTCCACGAAATAGACCATGAGAATCGAGAGGAAAACACCATCCGATCTATGATGGACCGCGAGAAACCAAGGAGAAATGCCCTTGTAGTCCACGTGCCCACCCATGGACCGCCCAATCCATCGTGGATCGAGATATCCGAGTGCCTGAACACCCGCGCGCATGCACATGGGCCTGGACCACGCTCGAGCCACGTGCTTGGGCCTGGGCCACGCACAGTGTGCATTCCTGGCCTGGGTCGCGCTCTGTGCGTTGGGCCGCACTCTGCGCACGTGCGCCTGCACGTTCGTGCACTAGGCCGTGCCACCGCCGGCTCTCTCCGATCCTCCATCACTCCGAATTTCGTGCCAACTTCAATCGAGCATATCTCGATCATTCGGACTCCGTTTGATGTGATCTTAAGCTCGTTAGATTCCATTCATCGTCGCGGACCTCACTGTGGGCTCAATATGGATCGAATCTCGAAGCATCAAATTCTAACAATATAAATAAGTGATGAGAATGAATAAGAGGAGGAAAGAGGGGCTACTAGCAAAAAATGAATTGAACAAGGAGGACCAGGAGAAGAAGAGGATAGGAAGAAAGAAAAGGAAGAAGTGTTGATTACCAACAAGAAGGGGTGAAGGTGGAGAGGACCACCATGGAAGAAGATTGTTTATAAGCAGTTTGGAAGAGAAGTGGATGAGGTGAAATGAGAGGAGATGGAAGAATAGTGGAGGTGAAGAAAGCCACGATAAATAAGGAGAAGTGGATGAGAATGAAGAGGAGGAAAAAAAGTGATGGAGGAAAGAGGAGTGAGAAAGAAAAATGCCGGTGATGGAGGAGGAAGAGATCAATCGGAGAAACGGAAGAAAGAAATAAGAAGTAGATGGAGATTAGGGTATGTTCGTTATTTTATAAAATTTTGTTAATGAAGATAGATAATGAACTATATTAGAACATATCGATAACTAAAAGGACCAGTTTAACATTTTTAAATAAAGAGAATGTAAATAAAATTAGATTAAAATGAAGGGGTATTTTTATAAATTTTTATTTATCATATGTAGGCACACAGATGGATTAAGTTTAAATCAAATTTTTAAAATTTAAACTGGAATCAAATTATTTTTTTAATTCTAAATTTTTAAATAGAAATCAAATAGAATATGAAAAAAAAAATTCAACCCAAAAAAGCTGAAATTAGCGGTTAGAATCGATTTTATGATTTGGCCTATTTGGCTGTACAAGCCTGGAAAGTAGAAACCAGGCGTTAGCTTATTCCACACCCTTTTCATTAGAAAAGCGCGCCGATAGGCTTTTGGCTCCGGTTTGGGCCATCCGAATCGCCACTTATAAATGCGGGTACGGTCTCCGGGGAAGAAAAACCCTTTAGTACCCTTGCGCTCGCTTCCTCTCTTCTTTCTCAATCTGTTCCCGCTTCTGTTTTCTTTCTTGGTCCATCTCTCTCGCCAGCTTGCTGTTTCGCTCGCTCCCCATGGACCCTCCTCCCCTTCTCGCAATCTCTTCAACTCGAGAAACTCCGTTGCTCGCCGCGGATTTGTCCATTGTAATCCCTCTTTACTCTTCCTTTATCTGCCTTGAGTTCTTTACGAGTTTATTGTTGTTTCTTTTTTTTTTTTTTAAATTCCCTTATCACCAGATGTTTATGAGTGGATTCGCCATCTCTAAAGGACTATGTGGAGTGCTGTTTCTTGGTTACCTTCTAGTCCTAATCTCTCCATGGACTTTGAATTACCTGGCTCTAGTTCCTGCCAAGTATGATATTCGATTTTCTTTTATTAATTTGGTCTGGAAAAAAAAAAAAAAGCGTCAATATGCCTTTAGGTTCTTGAATTTTAGTGGGACGTTGGCTATTTTCTTGCAAAAAAATGCTGCTGTCAACTATCTGATACGTTGATTTTTGGTTTTATTTATGCAGGACCTTCCCTTTCGTGTGGAACATCATTACTGCAGGGTACATAGAACAGTCGATATCTGAGGTACTGTTCATGTTATTCCCCCTTCTTGATTGTGAACAAGTATGAATTTGATGGTTATAATGTCGGTAAAATTTGGCGGCTTCAGCATCATGGGAAGTTTCTTTTCTTGATAATATGATTCTGCTCACGGTAGAAATCTTTTCTTTAAAGAGGCGTCTGATAAATTCAAAACTTGATGGAGCAAAATTTCCTTTGTAATTCTGTTCTGTCTTGGTTGCTTTAAACCTTGCATCTTGCGTAAAGATTTCAAAACTGCTTCTCTGTTATAAATAAGCATATTCACAAGAATGATCATTGAGTTTCTTCTGGTTAATGTATTTCCCTTATGTTTTCTTGATTCTTGATTGATGCATTAGAATCTCCCCCCTCCTTTGGCAGTCTAGCTCCTATTTGTAAGAAAAATGGTTACCAGGATCATCAGTGCACAGTACTATGGCAGTCTACCTTGCATCCTGCATGTATTGATGCTGTTCAGATTAAACCTGTTGTCTCCTTTCTGTTTTTTCCTTCTTCTGTTCTGCCTATCAATTTATTGTCTAGTAATTCTATTAGCAGTATATCACAGTTGTCCTTGTCATGTCTTTGTTCTTAGTACCTACACTGTTCTTTATTGATCGCCAAAGCTAGTATGTAGATAAGATAAATTGCAATACCTTTTTGTGTGCACTTTGCAGTTGATATCAAGCATATTGGGCCTTCTTCTTTGTGGGAAGTTTCTGGAGCCCATGTGGACATCAAGAGAATTTCTGAAATTCATTATCTTTGTAAACACAACCACTTTACTTGGGGTCTATCTCACGGCTGTTGCTATTTTCCATATGACAAAGGCAGAGACACTTCTGTGAGCACTTTCTTACTTGTTTTATTAAATTTCTTGGAACAGACCTGTATTGTGTAATTGGCTTGTTCTCTTTTATTGTTGTAGCTAACCATGTGTAAGGATGATGGTTTATTCTGTCTTGTATCACTTTGTAATTGGAGCTTCTTCAACCATTGACATAATTTGATGTGATATTTCATGATGTGCTGTTATCATTTACATATTTCTATACATCCCTTTTTTCCTTCTTTCTCCGTCATAGCTTCTAACCATCTAAAAATAATCTATTTACGTTTCTGGTGAATGGTATATTTATGAAGCTGCATCATTGATTTGCTCCATGGCCATAATGGCAGTGTTAGATACCAATTCTAACCCATAAACACTTTACGTTTCACTACTTATATATGGTAAAGTGAATCTAACAACCAGGGTAACACCTTTCAAATCTTAATATCGTGGATTTAATTTCCATTGCAACACCTCAACTTTAGCACAAAAGGAAACATATCTATTACATAGTCTAGCCTCTTCTACTACAATCTCTGTGTCTCCAAACCCATACTTTTCATTTGTAAAAAAAACAAAGAAAGAAAAAAAAAAAAAACTTTCCATGTTGGCACTTTTTATAAAATATGCATAATAAAATTGTCAATTCAGTCGAATTTTTTAAAAATTGAGATAACTATAGAAGCTCATTTTAATATCTAATAATGTAAAGATGTTGAATAATTTTTGGAAAAAATGAGATTTTTTGTGCTTTGAGTTCATGATGTAGTTTGTCTGCCTGGCATTATCATGTCCTCCTTTAGCATCCTCCAGTAACTCTTTAAGATAATGGGTGATCATCATTATCTTATATACTCTGCCTTACAGATACGTTCCGCTTTCTGGATTTCATGGAGTTCTAGCAGGCTTTCTAGTAGCAATGAAACAAATTGCACCTGATCAAGATATTGAGGTGTTTGGTTGCTTCCATTTAAGATCTGAGGTTTGTGCAAAAAAATTGACGTTTGCAGATTCGTTTGATAAAAACTTGTTTCATAAGTTACAACGTTAATTTGGATAGATCCCTTGACTTACCGAACATTTATTGACTTCATTATCAATATTGTGGATGTTGTTTAGTGGCTACCATCTTTCTTCATCTTTATGTCCATTTTCATAAGCATTATCACGTTGGAACCAATGCAACATCTGTCATTTGTGCTCTATGGCACTTATTGGGGTTGGGTTTACTTGCGGTACATTCAAAGACTTCCTGAATCTAATATTCCTGGCACCCCTGGTGGTGATCAGTTTGAATTCTCGGCATTCTTTCCTCGCTTCATCAGGTACTCATTTCTACATCTGCTTTGAAATTATTTATTTTTCAATTTTAACTTGCTGGGTGTTTGGTTGAGAAGTCAGGTCTGATGCCGCAGCCCACTGATGATGCTTGTTAAGTGGCTGAACTTAATTAATTTTCGATGGTGTTCCGTTCGCATATTTTGTTTTCCTGCTCTCATCTTTTTGTGTTTATCAAGCAGTCTGCTACTGTTGCATGCATGGATCCCACCCAACTGACAATCTCAATGGATGCAAACATATGGATATGAGGTTATTGTTGGGATTAAGGGACAAGGTTTGACACTTGAAAGATTATTCGGCTAACATGATGACACCCATGTTAAATGTAGCATGGGCCCAACATTATCCCATCAGACAGACTATAGTGATTGAATGGTATCTTGTGCCCTAGTTTCATTTAAAAAACATGTCGCCATTGCTCGCTAAAACTCACTGAAGCATCAAATTTTCTAGGTAATTGTCATTGATTTTGAATTTCCTTCCATAGAGAGCTTTATATTTTTCTGTTGCATCTTTTCATATGCAGCATATTGATTAAAGAATCAAAATTTCTTCTATTATTCTGGGTTTTGATTGATTTCATAATATCTGGAAATTAAATTGTAGCCCTTTTTCACTTGTTTGCCGGTTGTTAGTTTCCCTTAAAATGTCAACTTATTAAAGCTGATATATCTTTCATAGAAACATAAAGCTAATCTATGATCTCTGTTCCTTCAATGTGGAATTAGGTGCATTGATTCTCATTGTTGTAATTAAAGTTGAAGAAATACGATGATGCATTGATAACTAAATCCGAGATGGTCAAAATTTTTGGAATACATTCCGTTGGGTGAATAAAACCTCATATGCATTGGATGTTTACCAAGTTGCCGCTAGTCGAAATCTCTTCAAGGACATGAAGTGTTGCTTACTGGCGTTTCACCGTTGAGATTTGTTTTATTATCTTCACATATAATTTTTAGTTCCTCATGTCACAGAGAAAGGGCTTGTGCTCCGGAGGAAACGTTGCATAAGTCAAGGAACGATGGTGCTTCTGAAGATCATGCATCAAGTATCGTCTGAACGTGTGTACTTTGGTCTTTTGATCACAACGCATTTTATCTTTTGTTTGGTGCCTTGACAAAGTTGATTTCTCACCTAATGTCAGAATGATTGCACCACGAAGAATATTCTGTTCTTTTGGAAAAGGAATTCAACATATAAGTTGATTGCTTGGTATGGTACTTTAGTCAACAAAATTATAATGTGCAATGACATGTTGCTGATAAAATGGCATAAATTGGTGCAAGAGGATATAACATCGTGTCTTCATTAAAAAATATTGCTTAATTAACAAAACTATACATTATAGAAGGTAGAAAAGGAAAAACACATCCGAAGAAAATTCTGTTGTGGAAGCCCATCGCTCGCGCATGCAATCCTTCATTCTATTTTGAATTACATCAGAACCAGTATGGTTTCATGATAAGATCTTTTTCAAGCTATGTTTTGTCGCATTCAGTATCCACTACGGCTTTCTCCTGATATTCTCTTTTAACGACAAACGAAGATGGGCCCAATGTACGTCCCACAACAAAAGTGGGCCCAACCATTATCTGATTAAAGTCAAAAGTATAACCCATCTTGCTTTGAAATTGCCCATGCCCTGCTTCTTTGACCACCGACTTTTTTTGAAGTAGAGAGCAATTACAGCCGAACACAAATATGTGGTTGCTGTATAGCAACTAGCACCACTCCTGATTGATATTATTGTTATTTTTTATTTTTATCATAAAAAATTATTAAAAAAATAGACTAGGTTGGGCGATATATTATAATAAATTTTTTATTTTTTGAAACTATTTATAAATCATTAAAGCTTTGGATAGCAAAAAAAACTTATTATTTTTGAAAAATAGTGAAAATAAAAATAAATAATAACTATAATTCTATGCAAATACTATCTTTAACATCGATTTTTTTATGACATTTTCCTAACTTGTAGAAAAATAAAATCACATACATGACGCAATGTCAAAAGATAATAAGCTATTATTCTTGTAATTTGTAAGAGTATTACAAAAGATACTCTTTTAACTATTAAACCTTTTTACCTTACATTACATGAAATATTTATAGTATTTCAAAAAATATCCAAATTATTACATAAATATGTTCTAGTAGTATTGTTGTCATTCACCCTATGTTTTTTTTTATATATAATTATTTATCAACATAATGAATCGAACTCATTTTCATTCACACAACAAATTTTATATTTTGTTACATTTATCATAAATTTAGGGAACGTAATTCAATGCCTCCATACATTTGCAGAATGGAGGAGAAAAATTATGAATATACATAAAAAGTACTCCCTCTTATTAACAGGCAAGGAGAAAACAAAGCAAATAATGCGAATTACTTACCAAAAAAAAAAAAGCAAATAATGTGAATTTATGAATATATTAGAAAAGAACAAAGCAAATGATGCCACAACGTGAAAATTTTCAGAAATAAACTACAACCAGGTATGACAACTATGCTCAGAACTACCTATTTAATCACATAGAGAATTTATCTACTTGTAGCTCGCCAGCCCAAGGCGCCAGATTTCCCTCCAATCACACCTTCATATATTTCTCTATAATAATTGATATATCAAATCCTTAGAAGAAACGTGCTTACATTGCGACATGTATTCCTTCTCAATCACAGCCGTCGGTATGCAATTCGATACCGTGCAGTGCACTGCTGACGATCATGATGACGAGCCGTAGACACGTGGGTACCTCATTTACACGAGCGCTGTTGTCAGCCAGTCCTATCTGGATAAGAGAAAAATCGTTGCCGTCCACCTCTGATCAAACCGTCCAAAAAGCCTCGCCACACCGTATTCGGTGTAGTATAAATCGGCGGCCTCTCTCATCTTCCGCGGCTGGCTGAGACGAGAGACGTCAGATATAAAGCAGAGCCGGGTTAAAAGCCACACGGATCTGCGATTGAACGAGAACCAGGAGGAGTGGGGGACAGCGGTGGGATTTTGCGGGGAGAGAGAAGAAAGGGCGATCAACGGGGGCGAAAGGAATCGGGACAAGGGAGGGAGGGCTCGCCCCCTTTCGATCAAAAACCCTAGGGTTTTGCGCAGGGCTAGGGTTTGGTTGCCATGTCTGCGGGGATCTGCGGGAAGCGCCTAGGGTTGGAGGAAATCTTCGGATCTCCGGCGCCGGCACCGTCGGCGAAGAGATCTCGCTGCTCGCGCTACGGATCTCCCATCCGTTCCTCCGATTTCGGCCTCGGATCCGACGACAGGGTCTCCATACTCCTTCGCATGTTCCCCTCCATGGATCGGGAGGTAAACATTCTTTCTTGCCCTCTTTCTTTTTCCCCGCATGCTAATTTGATATATATTGGATTTAGATGGTTTGTTTGGCTATTTTTTTGGTCGCTGATGCGGATTTCTTAAATTTTTTCCCCTTTTTTGTTCAGTAAATGATATAAATTCGTTGGAGCAATTGCTTTCCGATTTCCTGCAATTTTTTCTTCGATTTTTTTTTCTTGATCATGATCAAATTACAGTTATAAATTGTGAAAACACCAAATGTTATAGGTGAAATAAGAAAGTACGAAGTTCCATGGGGAAATAATTCACTCAAAGCTGCTGAAGAGAGTGTATTTAGTGAATGGATGAGTCTGACGTTTAACTTTTGTTTACAAGTATTCTCGACGTTGTTCCTTGGCATAGGAAATTATTTGTTTCTGAGGATTTGAGGTAAAACGAACTGATATTCTTTTCTAAGATTCAGCCCCAAGAGATGTGTTGAAACAAACTGGCGTCATGTGCTGGCTGGATTCCTATTTGATTTTTGTGGCAAATTGAGCTCGTAATGTTTTTAAATTACCAGTAGTTTATGCATTTAAGCAGAGTGTGATCCTCACTGCGCACTTTCAGGCCTGATATCTCACAAGAGATTTGTTTCATTTAGTTATGGTGACCGTCATGTCAAACATGGTTGTATGTTCCCCGATGTTGTTGACACATAAAATTGGCAGTTCATTAGCTTGCATTAGATAACATTGTAGATTGGGATGGAAGTATGATATTTTTATCGATTTTTTTTTTTATTATATTCCCATGCATGAATTAAAAGCAGTCCTCTATTTTGTATGCTCTCTGAATAGTGTTTGAGACATGTGAAAACCATAGATGTACTGTTATTAAAGAAGAATAAACTCCTTTGCTCAGTAGCTCCCAGGTCACCTAAAGGTTTCAGGGTTGTGCTCGATAGGGTAATTGTGGTTTATATGGAATTTACTGACATTAATGTCTTCACACGTTCGTTGAAAAATCATGTTATCACCGCATAATTGTACCTCTTTTTCATATGGGATATGTTCATGCTGTAAATGTTTGTGTTGTTATATGAAATTAGTCAGTTTTGACGGAACAATTTTGACTCAAGTGTATTTTGCCTTCTGCCGATATTATTTTATCAAACGTCTTGGAATCTAGTTTTCCATGAATCCCTGTAAATCATTTTTCCTTTCTAACCATCAACAATATGATTTTTCTATTTGCAATTGCTGCACAGGTTGTGGAAACTGTTTTAAAGACTCATGATCACAAAATTGATGATGCCATCAAGAGTCTTCATGCTTTGTGCCTTGGTGATGATTCTGCAAGAATCGAGTCAGCAAGGCTTCACTCTATTCTCCAAGCAACTGAAAATCCTGTTGAAGGTTAGGACATGGATTTACATGTAATATCCTGCATATATTTCTATCTGTATTTCAGTTTTGAGTCTTGCATATGACTTTCTCTTAGACCTTTTATCTGTCTACAAGTTTCAGGTGGTGGTAATTCTCAGACATCTGCACAGAATGTTGAAGGTACTCACACTGACAGGTTGGATTCTGCACCGAATATTTCCCAAAATGTGGCTTCATGGGTAGATATGTTTGTACAAGAAATGATGAATGCCTCAAATTGGGATGATGTTCGAAACCGTGCTATGAAAATCTTGGAAGCTTTTGAACAAAATGTTGCTGCACAGACCACAGCATCAGTGGAGGTAGATGATCTAAAGAATCCATTTTGGCTTCCATGAGAGCTCTTCCCCTATCTTTTCTCTTCTTGATAAATGATTGTGACTTTCTTGTTGACTTTGATGTGGAGCAGCAGGAGATTGCTTCTCTTAAGGAGCAATTGCAGTGTTTGTTGAAAGACAACCAGATTCTGAGAAGAGCTGTTGCTATTCAGCATGAACGCAATATAGAGCATGAGGAGAAGCTAAAGGAGGTGGAGCAATTGAAGCACATTATTAGTCAGTACCAAGAGCAAATCCGGACATTGGAGGTAGGCAAAAGTAGTTCTCAGTTTAGCTCTACTTAGTGTTATGTTGAATTTGGCCCATGCACATGCATTCATGGTTTAAGAGAGATGGTGATGGTAAAATACAACTTGTGAAACTTTGAGCATGTGTGCTTAGAGAATTACAGCCCCTGCCACATTGCCTGTTCTTCATCTGAAGCCACCCATCCCACATTCTGTGCTCTTCCAAATTGTTATTGGGATTTTGTTTCAACTTAATAATGTTAGGTCAAAACACGGCTTTGCCACTTTCATATTGCTCTAGGATGTTCAGTATGCTTGGTCTTGACTGGGATGATAAAATGTTATAATTTTGGTGCAGCTGAACAATTACACATTGAATATACATCTTCAGAGGGCACAGGAATCCAGTTCTATTCCTGGACGGTTCCACCCAGACATATTCTAGAGCCCACCTTCAGGACATGTAATTAATTCTTCGTCATGGTATGAACCTAAACCAGAAAAAAAATGGGAGAACGGAAGAGCTCCAGTCCATGTTCAAGCCTAGTAATTGAGCCTTTCTGGAGCTATGTATCTCTTCACTAGTCGGTTTTCTTCTGCTACAGCTGGTGCATCCGAAGATGAGGGGAGTGGGCTCACTAGCTTTACCTTTTTTTAAAGGAGATATTTTAATTAATTTGTTACAACCTGCCTCGCATCAGGGCATGTTCTTGTGCTTTTGTGTTTGTACTATAGTTGGAAGTTCCTCCGGTTATGAATATGCTAAGCCTGAAGATCTGAGCCATGCAGGGGTGCTATTAAAATTTTAAATTGCCCTCATATAAGCTAATGGCTCAAAAAAAGTTTGTTTTGATCCATGGACCGGATTGTATCTTGATATTAAATAATTAAAATATGTTGTGCAATTATTTGTTTGGTTTGTAATTGTTGATACTTTGTGCAAGGCATATTAAAGAATGAAGAGATCTTGTTTGTTGGAAGTTCTTGTATGGTCAGGCATGATGGATAAATGAGCGGGGTGGGGTTCTGGCCGTTGCGCAGAAGATGAGAATGTTATGGATTGTCATAGAGATTGCTTCGTGGATGGTTGAAGTGTCAGAGCTGGAAGAGGTGTCAATTTATTTATTTATTTAATTTTGATGCGTATGGACGCATGAATATGTGTATGAAGTTGTGAGTTGCTGGTTTATCTTCATTTTTTTTTTTTTGGTAAAACTGGTTAATCTTCATTTAACAGGGTCTCAGATTGTTCGCCTATTTTATTCGTTATAACCACTTATGCAAGGTTGTGTTGTTTCAGTGGTGGGGTGCGCTATGGCGATTTTGTGCCATCTACTTGCGTGTATTAAGAAAAAGAACGTGGGCCAGATGAACTTGTTTGTGGGCCATTTATTTTTAGGGTTGGCAATGGGGGCAGACAAGATACGTATTGGATACAGAATAGATAAAAAATTTGTCAATTCAAATTCAACTTATTTAACCGATGAAAAAATAATTCAAATTTGAGTCTGATTATTGTATCAAATAGACGATATAATCTGATATAAGATGAATTGAAGCAAATTAAATGGTTAAGCATTGTCCCCTGTACTTGAAGGTGGGAATCCTAACCTTGTTCCATCAATACGTTCGAATACTTGAGTAGCTAGTGCCCACCTTAACAGTCGACAATCGATAGATTAACGAAGATAATCCTATGATAGTAAAACCTTTTTTTTTTTTTTAATCAATGATACGGTCGGGCAAAAAATAACCTAATATCAACCTTAGAAATAACGAAATACTGGAAGGTTTGAACATAAATCCAAGAGCATGCTATTAGCTATGAGGACATTAATAGATCCTGATCAATGGGAAGAAATAGAGCTGATTCACGTCAACTAATAATATATTCCCATCAAGCAGGACATCACTGTTGCGACTGGCATTCTTGAGTATCATTGCAAGTGAAGTTTATCCTTGCCATTTACCCAAACAGCGGCTTTTTAAAAAAAATCTCATTCGAAACAGAGAATTTACACCTTCAACTATAACGAACACACCCTGCTCGATTTGTAGCGAATACTAGTTATTAGATCAAAATCATGTTTAACCATCCAGATCCAAAAACAGAGTAGCAGCTTTTTCTCCGTTCCGATTGGGATGCCACGAGAAAGTAGGCATTTGTTCATTTCTTGATCCCCAGAATTGCATGGCCGAAATTTGCATCCTGATACGCCAAGCAGCTAGGTTATGGCTCTGCAAATTAAGTTAATTAATTGGATATGATTTGAGAGACTTGTTTCCCTAGTGAAAAAGATAGCTTATTAAGATAGAACTTTTGAGAGCTAGGTAGAATTAGGTGGCTTACTCATTTTTCAATCCTTCTATGTTTGCAACATCGCCAGCAATGACGTAGATTGGAGCAGATTGTGGTGGATTAGGTGCGGGCATAGACAATATTGGCTGCATCATTAAGTTGTGCCCTCAATTGTGTTTGCAGATTCGTCATGCTGTCTGTGACACATTGTAGACAGGTCAGTTGGGACTTAATGTGGTCAGGATGCAATGCAGCAGTGCCTGATGGTGATGTTGCTGCATCCATTGTCTCATAAAATTTTGTTTGCAGTCGATGTTATGTCCTCGATCAGGTTATAGTGCATAATCTGCAACTTTGTTTCCTGAGAGTAAGCAATATAGAAAGGATCGAATATATCGATTAAAAATATGAAATGCACCGGGAGTCCCAGTAAATTTGTATTGCTAATTTTCTAGGCTACACAACAATGCTGATTGCTGGTGATGGAAATAGAAAATATTCATTTTGTAGCCTATTGCAGATATGGATATCTCCGATACACGACTTACTGTCGGTCTGATGAAACGAACACCACAGATGTAAGGCTAGGATTTAATACTCACCTCATCAATATTAATTAGCAGCCCATTTTTTTATTTGCCATCGATGTACCAAAAAAACCAAGCCACGTCCCTGTCACCTAATATGCATAAATAAAAGAAGAGTGCTTGCACCGAAGTGAAACACTAGAACCCTTCCCTCCATGCCAGAACGACACGTCTCACCTCCTCATACGTTAAAAACAGAAAAACCTGTTTTCTGTCTATCACGAAAGTTTGTCGTATTGGTTAAAGTCCAGATAATCCGCATCAGACGGCCATAATTCCATCAAAACGGGATAATATGTTGACAAATATTGTGGCCCCAACCGTATGGTTCATGGGTCCTGCGCAAATGGTGGGGTTCGGTTGCACCAACCGGTAGCTAGAGAAGCGTGGATTGGGTCTTTTAATATTATTGGTGCGAGAGTGGGGCCCTAGCGTATTTTCCAATTACCCCACTTGTTCTGGATCAACATGCGTTTGGTGTTTGTCAACCATCTTACGTAGCGCCAGCTCAGCCACGGAGTAGTGGGAGGGTTAGATAGATGCAAAGGAGGGAGAGAGAGCGTTAGCGTTGTATAAATTCCCAACTCCTCCGCTCTTCATCCCAAACAGTTATCATTATTTTCATCGCAAAATTTTTTAAAAAGACCAATCAATTCGATCCAAAGAAGGCCGATAACTCTCACCATATCCTTTTTATACAGGTATTTTTTTGTTTTAATCCTCGGTGTCAAGTCAATCAAACACAGTAAAATCGGATTTGAGTCGAGATCCCGTAATCGATGGGTATCGCTTTCGATCGGCTTTCTTCCTTCTTTTGCTCCGTTTCAAGCGTGATCTTCGCTGCTCGTTCTACCATATGTTACGGGATTTTAGGTTTTGATCATTGCATCGGTGGGTGGTGGTGCTGAACTCGCCTGCTCTAGATGAAGGTCCTAGATTTATTGGCTCCGCACAAGAACATAGGCGTTTTTTCCATCTAAATTTGTTGGTTCGAATTTCTGTTTTTGTTACGTCGACGTTAGCAAATTGTTTTTTTTAAAGCTTTTAATGTTCTTCAGATGTTGGGATGGAATAATACTAAACCTAGATGATCGATTGTAATCGATTCCTGTTTATAAAATTAGTTTCAATAAGATCTGATGATATTAGCGTTTGGAAACGAGACCAGCTGTTTAAGCGGAGATCGGAACGATGGCGGAGTCTGCCAATGGAGATCATCAGCACACCATCACGAGGCCGCCTCCGACCCCTTCTCCTCTGCGATTTTCCAAATTCTTTCAGGTTATTTTGCTTTCAGCTAAATTATGTCGAAAGAATTAGATTTTCCATGGAAGAGATTTATGGGCATATGTTTATTTGGTAAGAAGCGATGATATTAAGTGCATGTATGTTAACTCACTGTCATGTTAACAATTGACAGGCTAATCTGCGGATCTTGGTTACCGGGGGTGCCGGATTTATTGGGTCTCATCTTGTTGACAAGTTGATGGAAAACGAGAAACACGAGGTACTTTTTGGATGACTTCTGTATGTGGTGTTAATATCTATTGTGATTGTTAATTTCAGATGCAAAAATTTTAATAATTTGCAAGTTCACAATCTTCTGAACATACATACAGTTTTCCTGGATGGAAGATCACATGATACTTTGACTAATCCAAGAATGTGGGTCTTATCCTTTTTTTCATTGATCTGATCCTCCACTATCTTCTCTCAGGCATGATCTGATATATTTTGTTGAGGCCATGATGCCATTGATGCATAACTATTTAACTAATTATACTATCACTCCTGGTTTCTGTTATTTCCTCTCACTTTGTTCTAACAATAGGCATTAGTTGCATCGCTTCTCTCCAAGTTCATCAGGAGAAGTGATAATTCTTGTTTGAAAATTGTTGAGTAATCAGGAAAGATTTATCTCAAAAATTGGCAATCATAACAAAAGGAAAAAGGCAACTACATTAAATTATGTTGCTAGCAGGTCAATATGTTATTTAATGCATTAACTATAATGTTTTCTCCAAGTGTGGCAATGGTACAGCGTCTTTCCAGCTGATCATTCTGTTCTATGGGATGGCTGATTAAATCATATGTACGCTTTCCTTGATAATTTACTTATTTTTTTTAACTTTATTATCTTCAGGTTATTGTTGTGGATAACTATTTTACTGGTTCAAAAGATAACCTCAAAAGGTGGATTGGGCACCCAAGATTTGAGCTTATCCGACATGGTAAATTGATATGCCTAAAGTTGAAAATATCAATGCTTGCATTGGCCTCATTGTTAAATAATTGTTATTTATATCCTTGACGGTTCCTTTTTTTTTTTTTTTAATAATGATATTTGAAGAGTTTCTAGAATTCCATAATTTCAGACCTTTTAACTTGTCTTGAATGTCTGATCATTTCGTGGTTTCCTAGTATATTCTCTAGTCCAACTTAGAAACATTTATATATCTTTCATCAATTTACATAGATTTTATGCATCCGTGAAAAGTCTGTATGTCCATTCATGTAGTTAAATACATTTTTATTATCCTTTTAGATGTTACGGAACCATTGCTGGTAGAGGTTGATCGGATCTATCATCTTGCTTGCCCCGCTTCTCCAATTTTCTACAAATACAACCCTGTAAAGGTGTGTATCCTCTTATCTTAATTTTAGGGATCAAGAATCTTTGATGATTATTCTCTTCGAATACAACAAGAATCTATCTGTTTAACATTCTTGAAATTCTATCATATGTGAGCCTATAGGCTAATTTCAGCTTTTACAGAATAACCGAATCTTTACAATTTTGGCTTAACCAAGATTTTTCACTAACTGATGAAATAAGTGCAAGATACAACTTCCAGTAGTGGAAGCTCAAGAAACTCAGATTCTAAGAACCATATTCTGTGGGACATGACTTACGAGCCTGGCTTTGCTTTATCATTATCAACAATTCTGCTATTGAATTTTTTGCACATTCGTACATGTGGAAGCTTATTTCCCCAAGTGCATGGTTTACTATTCCTCTGCTCTCGCTCTATGTTTAGTTTGCTGAATGTGCATTAGAATGGAATGAGGATTTCAACATTGGCTCCATTCCCATGTTTGATATGGCGATCAAGAATATAACCACGCTTCCTTTGGAATCACAATTCCTTCACTTGAAGGAATGGCTCTTACATGGGAGGGATGATTATTTCCATGAAAATGGAAAGAAATGACATATTTGATGATGAATTAATTAATTAGAATAAATAACTAAAAAATAATAAAATATATATTAGAAAATTTAAAATATGAATAAAATAAATAAACTATTAGAAAAAACATAAATAAATAATATTAAAATTTAAAATAAAATAAATATAGAAATAGAAATACGATAAAAAATATATGGAAAATAACAAGTACAAATTATGTCATAATAATCAAACATCCCCAAAAGAATTATAGCTTGGTATTCTCAAATTAGTTCTATTACTTAGTTAATAATATATTTTAAAATAAAATAAAATTTATTATATTATAGTATATAAATAGTTAAATTAAATATTGGAATTGAATTGCTATTCCTTTTCCATGCATTCATTGGTTTCATCTCCAAACACTGGAATATAAATCATGATTCCAATTCCCTGTCTTCTATTCCCATTGCATTCTAATCCCCATTCAATTCCTTTTCATTCTTGCAAACCAAATGTAGCATTAGTATCTGCTATAGTATCAAAAGCCTTCTCATTAGAAATCTTTGCTGTGGGGTCCATAGCAAACTCCGATGTCTACACCATTTTGTGTCTCTTCGTGTGTTAGTGCCCTTTCTCATATGCTACTGTTACTTTTTTGGAAGGAAAGGATAGTCATTTTATTGAACCATACGCAATGCCATGGCACCTATGACATAGGTGCAGATTACATAATGATATTCATTGGTCCAAACTCGCACCTATTCTGAATCTACAGCTATATTAGCCAAGTAATCAGCTATATGATTTGCCTCTCGTGTTACAAGTGTCCCTTTAGAATTTGTAAATTCCATTCTACAGGCAGCTGTGGGTGAGATATAGGGATGGTTATGATCTGGCCTTTGATTTAGCCACAAAATAGCCATTGCCAAGTCACTTCTCACCCATATATTAGTCCCTTTCTACATTTGTATATACTTCAGTCCTTCCCATGCCCCTGTAACTCAATAAAACGCACTGAATTCTCTGAGTACATGAGAACAACCGACAGCCATCATAGAACCATTGCTATCTCGGATGATGAAACTATCACCAGCATAAACATCTGCCTTGTAAGAGCCATCAAAGTTCCATTTATTCCAGTTAGGTTGAGGGGGAGGCCAACAAATAATGGAATAGAATGATGGCAAAATATCACGCAAGCATATAGCTCACCAGTGGTCAAACTGAACTCCATTTATTTGTTGTAGTTCAAGAAAGCTGTCATGTTTGTCAACCAAATATTGAGCCCTTGTTATGATACGAACTGGGTATACCAATATACTTGTCTGCTCCTTGCATCTCATAATAGCTATAAAATATAGAAATAATTGACTGTATACAAGTCCCCAACTTATCGTGCTTTCGATGACTTAGCATCGTGGTTATCTGAGAGCTGTTATCTAAGGAGGCAAATCAATGGCTCAAACAAAATAAGTGCCATGCAACAGCAGGGAGATGGCATCCAAAGAACACATGTTCGAAATCCTCACAAGCACCTCATCAGCTAAAATAGGCTTGCCCTAGGCCCCTCCTACTCAGCATAGCATTACTTGCATGTGTTATATGACAATGACTTGCATCTGTATGATATCTATCACCGAAACCCCTCTTGTTTAGCTTAACCGAAATAGCGAATGGATTCTTCTTTTTCAGAAGTACAAGTCCTATAGTCTCTTTAAACCATTATCTAGTGAGAGAAACAAAAATAGAAGTAATATCTTTCTCAAAAAATAGAGCATGTTTTCAAATTGAAAGCAAGAAAACATTGTGTGAGAAGAAAATCTTCTTTAATTCTGCCTCCCTTTATCTTAGGTGCATATTTCCATGAGCTTGAAACTTGTTTTCTTATATAAATTATGCTTATTGAACTTGGAAGTGATATCTTGAAAATATGATATGCAATAGACCATAAAGACAAACGTCATTGGCACGTTGAACATGTTGGGGCTTGCAAAGAGAGTTGGAGCAAGGTTAGTTCTTGACTTGCTTATGGTGCTTAATTTGTTTTCTGACAAAGTTGATATTTTAAATCCCTTGTGCATTTTTTTCTCTTGCAGGATCTTACTCACATCAACCTCAGAGGTTTATGGTGATCCTCTCGAGCATCCCCAAAAGGAAGAGTACTGGGGAAATGTTAACCCAATTGGTATGTTGGATTCTTTCTTAAGTAATCCAGAATTGGTTATTGTGAATGTTGCATACTTCTTGTAATGATCCTTTATGTTGATCACTCAATTTCCCCTGTGATAAATTGTTTTGTGTCATTCTCAACTAAACTTGTGGATTATTATTAATGCACTTACATTGGTATACTGCTATTTCTTACAAAAGATGAGCTTTTTAGTTTATGATAATCTTGTAAAATCATTTCCTTTTTGCTGAAGAATTTTATCTACCTAGTGGATCGCTTAAATCATGTGATACCGGATTGTAGCATCTGGCATCGGGTGTAGCAAAAGATTTTGGTAGCAAACTAATACTCAAAATGGGGGTGTATTGTGATGGTAGCACAAACCGGCGTGTACTGACTCCATACCAAAATGGTACTGGTACAAGTGCTGAAACCACTACTGCGAACCACACTTCAAATAATTGGTCTTGTCAAATCTTTGTGCTTTGTTGTTCTGGAAGGATGGTTAATTAGGGGATAGTTAATAGATATTTTGTGTTTGACATACATGCTACAACTTCCTCATATTTTACTTGGGCATTCATTTTTCAGGAGTCTACCTTCTGAATTAATTTGTATTGAATCTATTGATTATTATTGCAAAGTGGATTATTCTTTTTGCAATATTTCAATACTTAGCATTGGGTTTGGATTTCATGCATGTCATTATTGTCTTTTGTTAGTTTATTTTCTTTTTCACTGTTTTTATCATTAGCACCACCTTGACATCTTCTATATAGTTATAACTTTTTGCTGGAATTTATATTTGACATTCTTTGAGAATCATAATCAACTTTCTTCTAGGCATTTTCTGAACTTTTGAATTTATTGATTGATTGTAGGAGTAAGGAGCTGCTATGATGAGGGGAAGCGTGTGGCAGAGACTTTGATGTTTGATTATCACAGGCAGCATGGCATAGGTGAAATACTGTTTTTTACTAAATTTTCTGAGCTTTTGTGTCTGTGTTAATAATTTCTGCTCGGAGTTATTTTTATTGTGAATCCTAATGCTTCTTGAAAATTCCATCTTTTGATGGATCCTCTGTAACAGAAATTCGAATTGCTAGAATTTTTAATACATACGGACCAAGGATGAACATTGATGATGGTCGCGTAGTGAGTAACTTCATAGCTCAAGCACTCCGGTATTACTTCCAAAGGCCCTTAGTTTGTTTTGTTTATTCTGTAAGATTTCTAAGGACTTCTGTTTGCATTCCAACTTTATATTTGACTCCCATCTCATCAATCTTTGCTTATCTTGTTGTAGTCTTTCTTACTTTCTCTGATGTCATGCAGAGGTGAACACTTAACAGTTCAAGCACCAGGAACACAAACTCGAAGTTTCTGTTATGTTTCCGACATGGTACATGTTCTGTTTCTTTCTATAAGTTTCAGAGCTGTTTGGTCATGTATGATGTGGTTATTTGATTATTTAACTGGTTTAA
This sequence comes from Elaeis guineensis, assembly GCF_000442705.2. Taxonomy (NCBI): domain Eukaryota; kingdom Viridiplantae; phylum Streptophyta; class Magnoliopsida; order Arecales; family Arecaceae; genus Elaeis; species Elaeis guineensis. Next base: position 67,590,231 of record NC_026006.2, on the reverse strand, counting down.
TCCTGAAGGTTGATGGCCTTATTCACCTGATGGAAGGAGATCACACTGGTCCAATCAACATCGGAAACCCAGGTAATTTCTGAAATTTTCTTTGATCTTTCTTAGTTGATGTCTTGTTTTATCTGTGGGCCTTCCTGCTTTCAGCTCTTTTTTGTTGTTGGCCCAATTAAGTGTCATAACTTGTTTTTCTCTGTCATAACTTATATCTTTTTAGGCAATTGAGTTCCATAATTCTAATTAGCATTAACCATCGTAGGTGAATTTACAATGATGGAGCTTGCAGAAACTGTGAAGGAGGTCAGCTTATGCCCGAAATCCTTTGTTATTCCTGTTTAGTTCTGCTAAAGATGTCTTTGCCTTGTTTTATTTAATTAACCCAGCATGAAACTTGAGACCACTGGTTTCAGCTGTCAACACAATCTGTTTGTATAAAGTTGATCAGCCCTTTATACTACAAAGTTGAGTTTTTATAACTCTCTGACCCTTGTTATAAAATATCTCCCAAGTTCTAGGTTAGACCAATTGGTAGATTGTGGGCAACGTAAAAGTAGAATCATAAGTTTTTAATGAATTGCTTCATAATTTGATGAAGAAGTGTTGAAAGAGTGTTACTAACTTACTGAAACCTTGTTGTTGATTTCAGTTGATTGATCCAACAGTGGAAGTGATGATTGTGGAGAATACACCTGATGATCCACGTCAAAGGAAGCCTGATATCACAAAGGCCAAGGAACTGCTTGGCTGGGAGCCCAAGGTAACATTACGTGAGGGTCTGCCACTCATGGAAGAGGATTTCCGTCAGCGTCTTGGTGTACCCAAAAGCCAAAACAATTGAAGCCCCATGGTTTTCTAGCTTTAGATTGACTGCATTTAGTCTGTATTTTTGCAAGAATATGCATGTTGGATCTCTTCATAATAACTATTGCGTCTATCTAATGAACAGATACGTGCATTTTCAGCACTGGGTCAGGGGAATACATTCTTAATCTCGCAACAAGCTTGTATTGAGATGAGTCATGCATCAGTTATAATGAAGAAGCAAAGCATGAAATTTTTAAAATTGATTTTTTCCCCCTCTACCTTTCATATCTATATTTTTTTTCCTCTCCCATCTCAGCCATGAATTTGTTGTTGTTATTACTTGAGAACCGAGTAATTTTCCCAACGTTTTGGATGCCAGATGCATTAAACATATCTCCAGTGCATGGGTTGAATTATTCTCCAAAGGCTCCTCTCTTTTTTTATGTTTTGAAGTATTTTCCGAAAGTACGGTCTGTCAACAGAAGTTTTTTAAATAAATACAATGGCTAGCCACCTTTAGGATGCTCTTGCTAAAACCTAATTTAGTATCACTCCGTATTGTCTTGTTTGATTGCTTCAACTGTGTGGCATCTGTATGACTACTTTTTTGTGATATCAAGATGATTATACATCATAGTTCCATGGGTACAACCATACAATCTTTATACATTGAGAGTTGTAATGAAGAAAACTGGACGCCCAGTCAAACTTGATTCTTTACACCCGTGTTTGCCGATCAATCGGCATCCCCGAGAGCTTTGCCATAGAATAGATATATATAATTAAAATGGAGGCTCAGCCTGTGCTAAGCTCTCCATCATAGATGTATTAATAATACTATTAATTAATATAGTTCTTATTTTGGATAATAAGTAGGGTTTTTATTTAATAAGATTATTTATGTTGGATTTATTATTATTATTCGATTATGTTGGATTTATTATTATTATTCGATTCTTTACTTTGAATGATAAATAGGACCCTAATTTTAGATGATTCTTTATTTGGAATAGCTTTTATATATATATATATATATATATATATTATATATATATATATATATAATGATTATAATCATTCATCAAGCTCCATATGCTTGATAAAAATTATTATATTCATAAAAAAATTCCGCTAATGAGTTTATAAGATCTTAATACCTTACATTGTGATAAATAAATTTCTTAGTTTTGATAAATGAGTCTCTTATAATATATTATTTAGTGTTATCATAGTTAGTTTTGATATCAAGAGCAGCCATTACTTTCATTTGCATCATTTTTTTACTATATATCTTTTCAAGGTTCAGCATTTTCATTATTTTTTTCCAAATGAATTTGTACAGTTTGAGAAATAATATTTTTATCATATGAAATGTGATAAAAAAGTATTGTCGTTATTTTTTATTATTATCTATTACTATTATATAATAATTATCATTAGAATAGTTTTAAATATCGAATTAACCAAATAATATATTTTATAGCAAATAGCATTTGTTATTTGCTCTTATAGCTGATATAAGAAGATAGATTTTCATGATCACTTTTATTAATAGATATCTGTTGTAAGTGGCCATTGCATTATCTATTCCTTTAATGATAAATGAATATAGGTGATGTCACCTTGTTGTTAATCTATATTGATAATAAGAAGTTGAATAATAGTTGTTATCTATTTGTTTATATTTTTAAAATATCCGTTGCACATTGGATAAACGCTTATATTTATCATTTTTCACTATTTAGTGAATAAAATAATACATTTCAAATTCAAATCTTTGGCCCGATAAAGCAGCGACTTAAGCAAATAATGTTGCAATATTTTCCATGTTTTGTGAAAGATTTTTTTCATTATTTTCTATAGTTGGTAGCCAATGACTATTAATTATACACCTGAACATTCTTAATCCAGGCAAGTTAGGGCAGATGATAGCTTCATTTACATTCAAAACAGCAATGGAGGCAGTCCATCATTTGGATCAAGCCATATTTTTTAACACCAATTTAACTTGCAGCCTTGAGCCATGTTCTTGAGCCGTTGATAGTTGCAGGGCTCCATCCACAATTATTGATTTGGCTCTTGAGCTGGAACTTGGAATAAAGGCGCTGTGATGCAAAAGGATCCCTGACGGCTATTGGTATTGCTGGCCTTTATTCGTCGCCTGACATCCCAACACAGCGCATTTTGGTGTTCAGGCTTTGGACAGCACCTAAACGAGGAAGAAGTAGAGCAGTACTGCTAAGGGTGGGGGAATAATACGGCAGCTGGGAAAAGGAAGCAAAGATTCTCCTAGTTTTGCCCTTGACATTTGACTGGTAGCAATTTCCGGGGACATAAGGCCAACTGTAGATTTTTGGTCTCTTAAAGAAAGGAAAAGCAAAACTCCTCCCTACTCCAACGTTACGTCAATTTATTGAAATGATAGCATTAATAATATAGATGAAAGTCTAATTCAAGTAATTGATAACAACTCTTGATAAATTTATCATGGTCCGACTATCATTGATGTAAACCATTTCTGTCACGTCACCGATCCGAGATTGTGAATCGAGATCATGACAACCGCCGCATACTCATAGAAAACTCTTCCCATAAACATGCAAGGCATCTTATCATACTATCCTAAAACAACAGCGGAATAATTAGTCAATAATTTAAATCTAAAATATAACGATCTAAATTTTTTCTTTAATATTTCAATAAATTCAACAATGATTCATAATCCTTACATCAAATTCAATAAGATTTCAACCGAAAATAAAAGTATAGAGATTCTGCTTCTGATCACTCTTCCATTGATATTTTGTATCATCTTAATTCCTCAACATCTGTAAAATCAGTAAAATAGGAAGCAATGAGCTAGACAGTCCAGTAAGCAATGATCACTTCTCAATAGATTTCATCAGATATTTAAGTAAATAATTATTTATAGAAAATAAGCATATAGAGTTCATCAATTCGAAATCAATTTCAATTATGCAACATAATTCATGCCAAATTTATTTCTTTTTCAAAATTCAAGTTTCTTTCGAGATTTCAATTTCTTTCATTCTTTAATTCTTTTCGTCAACCATGAGTTATGATCATATTTTCTCTTGGCAGGATCATAACACCGCGTATCTTCTTGCGGTGAGCTGCGAATCATCTGGCAGCAAAGTCCTTCGGAACCGCTGATCTCTCTGACGGTTTGTCGCTGGTCTCGCTGGCGACGTAAACCCTCAGGATAAATCAATTGCCAATGTATATGCCCCCATTGGCAGGGTCATTTACATAGTCAGGTTGTCAATTCATAATGTTTCTTATATCATAATTCTTCATAAATCATATTTCATATTCTAATTTCGATAATAAAACATATAATCATGTAGTATCGAAATCAATCAATATAATGCATCATGGAATCAATATGTTCAATCATACTTCATCATAATATTTCAAATAAGATATTTTCATAACAAAATACCATTCATCTAATTCATGCATCGTTTCACAAATCATGTCAGAAAAATATATTATAATTTATCGATAAATCTAGAAAAAGTAAAACATTACTTATCTTGAACGCATTCCAATAAATCCACATAATTTTATAAATTTTCTTCCAAAAAATTCTGTTCGTAGATCATATCGCAATATCTCATGATCAAACATCCACAATCCTATATAGAATCAATTTCAATAATTAGAAAGAATACGAATACCATATTTCAACGGTTTAGATTGGGTCCGATCATCTAATTTCATCTAATCAAAATCTAATTAGGACCTAAACGATCCAAAGTTTGACTATCAGATCAAATCAGATTTGAAGTGATAGGACCGAGATTTCTTCATCGATTTTATAAAATCAAGTAGAGAGAGACAATTAGAAGAGAGATAATTCATGAGGTATAATTCGAATTGATCAGGTGACACAATCCAACATTACAATTGATCCAATATCTTGATTGGTGAAATCAACATGATCAAATCAAGTCATGGCTAGATCGGGATCATGAATGATCAAATCTAAAGATTCATGGTCTGATCAAGGTGGATGCCAGTATGCTGTCTGACAATCATAAATCAGGATTCTTCATCAGATCAAAAATATTAAAAAAATTTTCTCATTGATAAGTCGATCAAGAGAGAGAAATCGATCGAGAGAGAAATGGCTTTAAGAGAGAAAATTCTAGAGAGAAAAAATTTTAGAGAGAAAAAATTCATCTTGGACTCCTCAGACGATATGATTTAACAAATTCGATCGATCAGCTCAAATCATGCTAAAATTATCATGTGGATAATTCAATAAAATCATAAAAATAGAATCTTAAAAATACCTGATCTGATCAAAATGGGTGTCGGCGTACCGTCCGACGATCACAGATCAAAAATTCATCATTATGATCATTTAAATTCATCATTATTTTTCTCAAAATTCTAAAAATCTTAGGAGAGAAAAATAACCTAGAAGGAAGATTTCAGAGAGAGAAAGTAGAGAGAAAAAGTTCAATTTTAGAGAGAGAAAATACTAGTTCAGGCTGAAGAAAGAGAGGGAAGAGAGAGAAACTCTCTTTCTCATATTTTATTATTTATATCATTATTTATTAATTAATTTATTTTATTTTTTTCTTCTTTTCTTTCTTTTTTTTCTTTTTCTTCACGAAAGAGAGAGGAGAGAAAATCCTATTTATTATTATATTATTATTTTTTTATTTTTTTTTTTTTTTTTTTTCCTTTTCTTTTTCTTTTTTTCTTTTCTTTTCCTTCTTCTTTTCTTTTTCTTTTCCTTCTTCTTCTTCTTTTTCTTTTCTTCTTCCCGGGCTTGCTTTGACCGAAACAGGGGATCTTAAATCCCCTCATTGGAGTTTCGACCGGCGATGCAGCCGGCATGGGGCGGCCGTCGGCAGGAGGGGGCAGCCCAACGACAAGAGGAGGGCCAAACCGGTAGTCGGCGGTGACCACCGGCGTCAGAAATCAAAGAAAAATGGGCCAAAATAGAGGTTCTTTCGCAATAAAATTCGACGACTCCGATGCCGGCGAGCGTGCACACCGGCACGGAAGGAAAAGGGAGAAGAGAGGAAGGGAGGAGGCTTACCTCCGACATCGCGAGGCTTTTTCAGCGAGCAATTGGATGGGCACAGGGATGGGTCTCCACGGTGGTTTTCCGACGATTGCCACCGACTGGATCTCAGGTCTTTGATGGAAGGAAGAGAGGAGGGATCTCCTCCTTAAATAGAGCCAGAGGGGGCTCTTTTCCGACTCCGATTGGGAGCCGACGAGAGGAGGAAGAAGACTCCCTTGGGAGTTCTTCTCCTCTATTTTTTTTTTTTTTTCATTTGGGCTTTGTGGGCTGAGTTTGTTACATGGCCGGGCCGGGCTATCACATTCTTTCCCTCTAAAAGAAATTTCATCCTTGAAATTTTTCTTGCTTGAGCCTTCGTATTTCCTTACTTGAATTTCATCCATAAATATTTCAATATTCTAATTCTTGATATAAAATTTATTCTTAAATCATTTCATAAGAAAAAGTCAATACATCAATATCGATCTGAAACGAACCATTCATTTTTTTTTATCTATCAAGACCAACATCTCAAAGATTTTTAATATTTCAAGATTTCGAAATTATGATCTCATTTCTTATAAAAATCATGTTTAATATCTCACGACTCAAATTAAAATTAAATCCATCTCTTGTAGGTAGAAGAAAATCAATGTCTCTATTCTTGCATAAGAACTTCATTCATTATCATCATTCATTTTTTTTTAAATATTATTCATTCTTAATTTCAACCCATCATAAGATAGGAAAAACATACTTATGTGAATCATATGATGACATCCCAAATCAATCAAAATTCAAAAATATTTTCTCTTATTCGTACTTTCAAAGGTTGAAGATTTATCATTTCAATCTCATTTCGAACTTTTGATATTTTAATTCTCGATACAACTTCATCATTAAGTCATTTCATAAAGATCAATATCACCATTGTTGATTGAATCAATATCACTATTTCTAGTCATCAAAATTTTCTTACTTAAACCCTCAAACTCTTAAATATTCTAATTCTTGAAGCAAATTTTATCATTAAGTCATTCCATAATAAAAATCAATAACTCAAAAATTGATCTAAATCAAAACTATATTTTTCTTATAATCAAAATCAATGTCTCTATTCTAAGTAAGTATATCAATTTATTTTATCTAAATATTAACTACTCTTAATTAATCGATTCATTATCAAATTAAATTATAAATAACTCTAATTTATTTTTTGTAGAACAATCGTCAATATCAATAGATAACCTCAATCTTTTTCATTCAGTCAGAGAAATAATAATGATCAAAAGAGTTCTAACTTCAAATTTTATTATACCCTAAAGATAAATATTTGAGTATAATAATCTAAGATCAAAATTATTATTCAATAAACAATCTCAAATTCTTCCTAATAAATAGAGAATTATAAAATTCAATTCTAGGATAAAAAAAATTTATCTCAAAATATTCTAAATCTAAAATCAAAAATCAAGGATCCACTCATCCTAGAATTAGGATGCTAAATATTTTTTTTTAAATATATAGGTGGAAGCACTACTTTTAAAAATCATATTAGGATATCTAAAAAATTCAAAATTTTAAAATATTATTTTTTTAATATCAATAAATTTTTTGTATCAAACCATATCATCTATCATAATTTTTTAACTCAAAGGGTCAACATTCCTGACTTACTCAAAGTAATCCAGATTACCATGCTTTCACTGCGCACTCTGATCTAACAATCAAAATTTTTTAGGTTCACCAAAAAAAGTTTGATCAAATTATTTCTTTACCTTATCAATAAAAAAGATCTAAAATTTTAAATTTCAATTGAAGTCAAAGATTAACTTTCGATTCTTATTCGTACTTTTACTGATGTACAATAATCTTGATTAACCTTGAATCCAATATCATATTTAAACCATTATATAGATTTACTATAATCAATATGAATCAAATCTTAATTCTCATATCAATTCAATTCGATAATTTTCAAACCAAAAATCCTTATAAGTCAAATTAATGAAGAAAAAAATCCTTCGATGCTCCACCAATTTTGGATATAATCAGAAAATATAAGAATTTCAAATCATTATTTTTTTTTCTAAAATTTTTATCATCAGGATCTTCAATATCTATCAAATATCTTTTCATAACAATCATACAAGCTTCAAAAAAAATTAAATCTTCATTTAATAGTAGATTCAATTAGGGACCTCGTTAACAAAAGCAAAAGAACTCCATATCAATTTCTAAATCCAAAATTTTTAAATTGTAAATTCACATGGATCCCTTAATCTGAAATAAATATAAATCAGATCTTTTATCTTAATCTAAATATATCGATTTTTTTTATTAACAACCTCAACAATAATATCAGAAAATCTCTTGATCAACTTAGATATGAAATCTTTAAATTAAAATTTCATACACATCATGTAGTTTCCAAGAGACATAATAAGATCTATTATCTAGATCTAAGGATGATGATTAAAGATTCCAGTACGATGAATATTCTACAACCTCATAATCGATTTCATCAATAAGAAATAGGTTTCTTTGCAATATCCTCAAATATGCATTCATCCTAATATGCCACATTATATATAATCTACATACCAAATTCAATTTCGATAAATATTCTAATCAAGCATCATAAAAGATTTTTCTTAGTCCATCCTGGAACAATATTTTATCGTCAAATCTTTATCTTGCCAATAATAGTCAACTTCTCAACTAGAAGTAATATCATAGTATTATTCTCACATCGAATTTGAACTTACGATTTACTTGAATAACCAATGATCAAATTAATAACCATAATACATAATAAAATTTTATGTCAATCTTTTTGTGATTACTTTCGATCAAGATCTAACTAATCATATCATGATCTATAGATTATCCATCATATTTCAAACTCCATATGTTATAATCTCTTGCGATCCTTTTATACATAATCTCAATGTTTAATCAAAATTTATAAATATTTCTCCTACTACAATCATCAAAGATCTACACTATAATGTCTCTAGTGTCTATTCACTTACACCCATTCTATATCTGATTCTATGTTTCATAATTCATCCACTTATGCTCTGATACCACTTTAATTGTCACGCCCCCAACTCGAGATTGTGAATCGAGGGTCATGGCAACCGTCGCATACTCATAGAAAATTCTTCCCATAAGCATGCAAGGCATCTTATCATACTATCCTAAAACAATAGTGGAATAATTAGTCAATAATTTAAATCCAAAATATAACGACCTAAATTTTTTCTTTAATATCTCAATAAATTCAACAATGATTCATAGTCCTTACATCAAATTTAATAAGACTTTCAACTGAAAATAAAAGTATAGAGATTCTGTTTCTGATCACTCTTCCATTCATATCTTGTATCATCTTAATTCCTCAACATCTGTAAAAACAGTAAAATAGGAGGCAATGAGCTAGACAGCCCAGTAAGCAATGATCACTTCTCAACAGATTTCATCAAGCATTTAAGTAAATAATTATTTATAGAAAATAAGCATATAGAGTTCATCAATTCGAAATCAATTTCAATTATGCAACATAATCCATGCCAAATTCATTTCTTTTTCGAAAATTCAAGTTTCTTTCGAGATTTTAATTTCTTTCGTTCTTAAATTCTTTTCGTCAACCATGAGCTATGACCATATTTTCTCTGTGGCAGGATCATAACACCGCGTATCTTCTTGCGGTGAGCTGCGAATCATCTGGCAGCAAAGTCCTTCGGAACCGCTGGTCTCTCTGGCGGTTTGTCGCTGGTCTCGCTGGTGACGTAAACCCTCAGGACAAATCAATTGCCAATTATATGCCCCATTGGCAGGGTCATTTACATAGTCAGGTTGTCAATTCATAATGTTTCTTATATCATAATTCTTCATAAATCATATTTCATATTCTAATTTCGATAATAAAACATATAATCATGTAGTATCGAAATCAATCAATATAATGTATCATGAAATCAATATGTTCAATCATACTTCATCATAACATTTCAAATAAGATATTTTCATAACAAAATACCATTCATCCAATTCATGCATCGTTTCATAAATCATGTCAGAAAAATATATTATAATTTATCGATAAATCTAAAAAAGTGAAACATTACTTACCTTGAAAGCATTCCAATAAATCCACATAATTTTATAAATTTTCTTTCAAAAAATTCTGTTCGTAGATCATATCGCGATATCCCATGATCAAACATCCACAATCCTATACAGAATCAATTTCAATAATTAGAAAGAATACGAATACCATATTTCAACGGTTTAGATTGGGTCGATCATCTAATTTCATCTAATCAAAATCTAATTAGAACCTAAACGATCCAAAGTTTGACTATCAGATCAAATCGAATTTGAAGTGATAAGACCAAGGTTTCTTCATCGATTTCATAAAATCAAGTAGAGAGAGACAATTAGAGGAGAGAAAATTCATGAGGTATAATTCGAATTGATCAGGTGACACAATCCAACATTACGATTGATCCAATATCTCGATTGGTGAAATCAACATGATCAAATCAAGTCATGGCTAGATCGAGATCATGGATGATCAAATCTAAAGATTTATGGTCTGATCAAGGTGGGTGCCAGTACGCTGTCTGACAATCATAAATCAAAATTTTTCATCAGATCAAAAATATTAAAAAAAAAATTCATTGATAAATCGATCAAGAGAGAGAAATCGATCGAGAGAGAAATGGTTTTAGAGAGAAAAAATTTTAGAGAGAGAAAATTCATCTTGGACTCCTCAAACGATATGATTCAACAAATTCGATCGATCAGCTCAAATCATGCTAAAATTATCATGTGGATAATTCAATAAAATCATGGAAAATAAAATCTTAAAAATACCTGATCTGATCAAAGTGGGTGTCGGCGTACCGTTCGACGACCACAGATCAAAATTTCATCATTATGATGATTTAAATTCATCATCATTCTTCTCAAAATTTTAAAAATCTTAGGAGAGAGAAATAACCTAGAAGGAAGATTTCAGAGAGAGAAAGCAGAGAGAGAAAATTCAATTTTAGAGAGAGAAAATACTAGTTCAGGCTGAAGAAAGAGAGGGAAGAGAGAGAAACTCTCTTTCTCATATTTTATTATTTATATCATTATTTATTAATTAATTTATTTTATTTTTTTTCTTCTTTTCTTTTTTTTTTCTTTTTCTTCACGAAAGAGAGAGGAGAGAAAATTCTATTTATTATTATTATATTATTATTATATTATTTTTTTTCTTTTTTCTTTTTCTTTGCTTTTTTTTTTCTTTTCTTTTCCTTCTTCTTTTCTTTTTCTTTTCTTTTTCTTTTCCTTCTTCTTCTTTTTCTTTTCTTCTTCTCGGGCTTGCTTTGACCGAAACAGGGGATCTTAAATCCTCTCATTGGAGTTCCGACCGACGGTGCAGCCGGCGTGGGGCGGCCATCGGGAGGAGGAGGGGCGGCCCAACGACAAGAGGAGGGCCAAACCGGTGGTCGGCGGTGACCACTGGCGTCGGAAGTCAAAAAAAAATGGACAAAAATAGAGGTTCTTCCGCAACAAAATCCGGTGACTCTGGTCACCGACAAACGTGCACACCGGCACGGAAGGAAAAGGAAGAAGAGAGGAAGGGGAGGAGGCTTACCTCCGACGTCGGCGAGGCTTTTCCGGCGAGCAATTGGACGGGCACAGGGACGGATCTTCGCGGTGGTTTTCCGGCGATTGCCGCCGACTAGATCTCAAATCTTTGGTGGAAGGGAGAGAGGAGGGATCTTCTCCTTAAATAGAGCCAGAGGGGGCTCTTTTCCGACTCCGATTGGGAGCCGGCGAGAGAAGGAAGAAGACTCCCTTCGGGAGTTCTTCTCCTCTGTTTTTCTTTTTTTTTTTTTTTATTTGGGCTTTGTGGGCTGAGTTTGTTACATGGGCCGGGCCGGGCTATCACAGTTTCACTTACAAATCCAGCTTAATCAAATCCATTCTTTAGAAATTTTGAGATCCAATTGAATATATGATGGTTCATATTGTATACCTTTGTAGCAAGGCAGGATGATTGCCGATGATTGATTAATAATATTATTCTCAAAATGATATTGTCAAAAATTATGATCAAATCCAGATCCAGTACAAAAAAACACCGCTTTCAAATGTAGCTTATACGTGGATGGACACACATTTGTGTGTGAGAGAGAAAGACTTGTTGAAATACAATAATGGAGAAGCCTAGCAGGCAATCCGATGGTTTAAATATTAAATGTAAATAAAATAGTATTCTTTCTTATTAATTGCCTTTTAAGTGTTTTGTATAATTTTGATTATAAGATTGGAATTTTTCTTGTTCATGGTTCTAAAAAAGAGGTGCGGTTCTCAATTAATGATTATGCTTGTATTGTGGAATAGTTGGAGATCGGTTTAGAACTCTTCCAACTCAATTATAAATTGGAGGGAATCCAAATTCTTCGACCATATTATATGAATGAAAAGCTAACAACTATCATAATATGATGACAAACCTTCTCATATCAATCTGCTACACCAATGTTCTTATCTATTCCTTGTTGTCGATTATTATTATTATTATTATTTGGTAAGATATTTTTTAGGTTGCTTTCTAACCTTTGTTCTATGGCAAGATTTCTGGTTGCCAAATACTATAAATCCATTATTACAAAATGATAATCTTTGATCAAAGCCACTAAAAGATGATATATGGGCAACATGTAATCAATGCATTGCTTGCAAAGGGAGTGATAATAGAGTTACATATCAGCTGTTTAACAATTTTCCTCAAATTTTCTCTGTTACCAGAGCATTCCTCAATAATTAACAAGGAATTTTGTCCGCCGTTTGCAGACCGTGCCAACAAACTGGGATGATCAGCATGCATTGATTATGTTACTCATCGACATGCAATTAAGTTTCCACAACTTAACATCTAACATAATATTATACTTGCATCTCACAAGAATATCTTTTGTTCAATAGGAGGACTAATTATACTACGAGAAGATGTATTAAATTAGTATGTATCATACGTAGTTCAGCGACATTTGAAATGGTAAATGCTGCGTACTCATAGCAGGTATCTTAGATCGAATTACTAATTGTTCTCCAATTACTGGTGAGCTTATTTCTCAAATTTTCAAATTTTGTGATCAGCCGGAAGTCATCATTAGCTCATTGGCACAACCATATCCTCAGAAGCCCATTACCGGGTGGAAATAACAGAAAGACCCTGTCTTCTTTCGCCTGCTGGGTCCCAAGTAGAGCTCGTTAGTTGAAGGAGTGTGATAAATACGCTCTCCTTTTTAGCATATACACCCGTGCGTCTCTCGCTGGAACATATTTTTATATTTTAGAAACTGATAACCTCACTGGAATCTGGACACTAGTGGAAGTCTGTGCCCCGAGGATTGATTAGTTTAAAAAGAAGGCCAGATGGTGGGCCCACGTAGCATTGCCAGCTATAATCGTCTCATAATTTGCCCAACTCCTAGCCACACCTGCAGAAAGGACCTCAAAAGAGCACCCAAGTCAACACTCGGGAGACACGGCATTCCGTTCTAGGGTTTCTTTGTGGGTGCCGCTTGTGACGCTCCAGGGACAAGTCGAAACGAGGATTCTGAAGGCTTCGCTTCTCTTCTCTCTAGACTCCAGCGAATCTCTCTCCCAAATCCCTCGATCTTTTTTTTTTGCCTTTTTTTCATCGTTCTTCCACGACTGAGAGGAGAAAGAAGACAGATAACGCGTTCAAATGTGGAGAAAGGGAGGGAGAAGTAGAGAAAGAGAGAGATAAAAAGAGAGAGAGATATACAAGAGGGAGAGAGACA